>NW_027526204.1:110468792-110747451 GCF_048455015.1 Haemaphysalis longicornis | reverse complement strand
CGCCTTTCCCAGTTCCTTTATCGTTGACATACTGACAACCATTCACGGAGCAATCCGGGAAACACTGTCAAGCTACTACAAAAAGCAGCGCGTAGCATTCAGTACATACCTGCATGAAAAGGAACAGGCACTTAACAGCTGCTCGATCGTGCGGTTGCCTGGATTGCTCCGGAATGATGACGCCCCGGCGCCGATCCGATGCTTATATAGTCGAGGTGTCCGCCTCCTTTTGGCCAGGGCAGCGCAGGCGCAGTGTCCGTCAGACGAACGAAAGCCCAGCGCTGACGCGTGCCTCGATGTAGCACGATGATGCGACGGCAAGTCGTCGTCCGAAGCCTCAGACCAGCAGCACTCCACCGACGAAGTACTGCATGAAAAGGAACAGGCACTTAACAGCTGCTCGATCGTGCGGTTGCCTGGATTGCTCCGTAATGATCGCTCGACAGAGCGACGAAACAACTGCACATCCAAAATCAAAGCAAAGAACAATTGAACCCATTTCCACCCAGCGCTAAATAAGCAGTGGGGCTGTGGTTCTCTTGTGTCAGATCGAACGCCAGTGGACACTCGCCTGAGAATGGCAGTGCTGTCGGCGTGCCAAATCTACCGTTGGCGCAATAGAATCGGCAGCCAAACATCAGGGCTTAAATCGTCCCTTCCTTTTCACTATTCTAGTACAAATTTTCCTCTTCTTTCGCAAGCAGCGGATATGAAATCGTGTCATACCACTGCGCCCTCTATCGGTGAGACTGGGAACCGGTCTTTGCGAGGCCGCCGGCGGGTCTGGAAACTGGTTCTACCCTCCCGAATTTCAGCATACAGCCGAAAAAGGCTAAAAATACGACAGTTCCGCTGTTGAAAATAACACGATAGTCAATGTTTGTGGCGAACGTGAGAAAAACCTCGTCTATGCAAACCTAGAGAGAGATACAGGTTGGGTTTATTGAGCGTCTATTTACATGGCAAAGTTTGCCCTCCAATCAGAGGGCACAGGTCTCGCCGGAGATAGGGGAAAGGAAGGGGTACTCAAATCGCAGGTCTTCCCAAATTCGCCAATAAAAAAAGCACAGGTTATATAAAGATTGTTTTCAGTAGGCTATGTACATATGCACTGTAAAAATGAAAGAAAGGGCAAATTGAAAAACGGAAAAAAACAAGCAACCGATCTTGTATTTAGAAACTTCCCGGGATATGAAATGAAACAGGCCTTGTCCACGCGAGAGAAAACCGAGAAAATTAGGGCGGGAACCTCTACACAGGGTAAAGCCAGTTCTTACTTCAGGAAGAACGAAAAGTTTGAATCTTGACATCTACTTGCAGAGCAGCTCTAGAAGAACGCGACCTCGATTCTTAACGGACAGTTGCAAGGATGAGATTTCGCAAAAGTGTGATGCTGATACTGTATTTCTAAGCTTTACATAAAGATTGTTTTCAGTAGGCTATGTACATATGCACTGTAAAAATGAAAGAAAGGGCAAATTGAAAAACGGAAAAAAACAAGCAACCGATCTTGTATTTAGAAACTTCCCGGGGTATGAAATGAAACAGGCCTTGTCAACGCGAGAGACAACCGAGAAAATTAGGGCGGGAACCTCTACACAGGGTAAAGCCAATTCTTACTTCAGGAAGAACGAAAAGTTTGAATCCTGACATCTACTTGCAGAGCAGCTCTAGAAGAACGCGACCTCGATTCTTAACGGACAGTTGCAAGGATGAGATTTCGCAAAAGTGTGATGCTGATACTGTATTTCTAAGCTTTACATAAAGATTGTTTTCAGTAGGCTATGTACATATGCACTGTAAAAATGAAAGAAAGGGCAAATTGAAAAACGGAGAAAAACAAGCAACCGATCTTGTATTTAGAAACTTCCCGGGATATGAAATGAAACAGGCCTTGTCCACGCGAGAGAAAACCGAAAAAATTAGGGCGGGAACCTCTACACAGGGTAAAGCCATTTCTTACTTCAGGAAGAACGAAAAGTTTGAATCCTGACATCTACTTGCAGAGCAGCTCTAGAAGAACGCGACCTCGATTCTTAACGGACAGTTGCAAGGATGAGATTTCGCAAAAGTGTGATGCTGATACTGTATTTCTAAGCTTTACATAAAGATTGTTTTCAGTAGGCTATGTACATATGCACTGTAAAAATGAAAGAAAGGGCAAATTGAAAAACGGAGAAAAACAAGCAACCGATCTTGTATTTAGAAACTTCCCGGGATATGAAATGAAACAGGCCTTGTCCACGCGAGAGAAAACCGAGAAAATTAGGGCGGGAACCTCTACACAGGGTAAAGCCAATTCTTACTTCAGGAAGAACGAAAAGTTTGAATCCTGACATCTACTTGCAGAGCAGCTCTAGAAGAACGCGACCTCGATTCTTAACGGACAGTTGCAAGGATGAGATTTCGCAAAAGTGTGATGCTGATACTGTATTTCTAAGCTTTACATAAAGATTGTTTTCAGTAGGCTATGTACATATGCACTGTAAAAATGAAAGAAAGGGCAAATTGAAAAACGGAAAAAAACAAGCAACCGATCTTGTATTTAGAAACTTCCCGGGGTATGAAATGAAACAGGCCTTGTCCACGCGAGAGACAACCGAGAAAATTAGGGCGGGAACCTCTACACAGGGTAAAGCCAATTCTTACTTCAGGAAGAACGAAAAGTTTGAATCCTGACATCTACTTGCAGAGTAGCTCTAGAAGAACGCGACCTCGATTCTTAACGGACAGTTGCAAGGATGAGATTTCGCAAAAGTGTGATGCTGATACTGTATTTCTAAGCTTTACATAAAGATTGTTTTCAGTAGGCTATGTACATATGCACTGTAAAAATGAAAGAAAGGGCAAATTGAAAAACGGAAAAAAACAAGCAACCGATCTTGTATTTAGAAACTTCCCGGGGTATGAAATGAAACAGGCCTTGTCCACGCGAGAGACAACCGAGAAAATTAGGGCGGGAACCTCTACACAGAGTAAAGCCAATTCTTACTTCAGGAAGAACGAAAAGTTTGAATCCTGACATCTACTTGCAGAGCAGCTCTAGAAGAACGCGACCTCGATTCTTAACGGACAGTTGCAAGGATGAGATTTCGCAAAAGTGTGATGCTGATACTGTATTTCTAAGCTTTACATAAAGATTGTTTTCAGTAGGCTATGTACATATGCACTGTAAAAATGAAAGAAAGGGCAAATTGAAAAACGGAAAAAAACAAGCAACCGATCTTGTATTTAGAAACTTCCCGGGGTATGAAATGAAACAGGCCTTGTCCACGCGAGAGACAACCGAGAAAATTAGGGCGGGAACCTCTACACAGGGTAAAGCCAATTCTTACTTCAGGAAGAACGAAAAGTTTGAATCCTGACATCTACGTGCAGAGCAGCTCTAGAAGAACGCGACCTCGATTCTTAACGGACAGTTGCAAGGATGAGATTTCGCAAAAGTGTGATGCTGATACTGTATTTCTAAGCTTTACATAAAGATTGTTTTCAGTAGGCTATGTACATATGCACTGTAAAAATGAAAGAAAGGGCAAATTGAAAAACGGAAAAAAACAAGCAACCGATCTTGTATTTAGAAACTTCCCGGGGTATGAAATGAAACAGGCCTTGTCCACGCGAGAGACAACCGAGAAAATTAGGGCGGGAACCTCTACACAGGGTAAAGCCAATTCTTACTTCAGGAAGAACGAAAAGTTTGAATCCTGACATCTACTTGCAGAGCAGCTCTAGAAGAACGTGACCTCGATTCTTAACGGACAGTTGCAAGGATGAGATTTCGCAAAAGTGTGATGCTGATACTGTATTTCTAAGCTTTACATAAAGATTGTTTTCAGTAGGCTATGTACATATGCACTGTAAAAATGAAAGAAAGGGCAAATTGAAAAACGGAAAAAAACAAGCAACCGATCTTGTATTTAGAAACTTCCCGGGGTATGAAATGAAACAGGCCTTGTCCACGCGAGAGACAACCGAGAAAATTAGGGCGGGAACCTCTACACAGGGTAAAGCCAATTCTTACTTCAGGAAGAACGAAAAGTTTGAATCCTGACATCTACTTGCAGAGCAGCTCTAGAAGAACGCGACCTCGATTCTTAACGGACAGTTGCAAGGATGAGATTTCGCAAAAGTGTGATGCTGATACTGTATTTCTAAGCTTTACATAAAGATTGTTTTCAGTAGGCTATGTACATATGCACTGTAAAAATGAAAGAAAGGGCAAATTGAAAAACGGAAAAAAACAAGCAACCGATCTTGTATTTAGAAACTTCCCGGGGTATGAAATGAAACAGGCCTTGTCCACGCGAGAGAAAACCGAGAAAATTAGGGCGGGAACCTCTACACAGGGTAAAGCCAATTCTTACTTCAGGAAGAACGAAAAGTTTGAATCCTGACATCTACTTGCAGAGCAGCTCTAGAAGAACGCGACCTCGATTCTTAACGGACAGTTGCAAGGATGAGATTTCGCAAAAGTGTGATGCTGATACTGTATTTCTAAGCTTTACATAAAGATTGTTTTCAGTAGGCTATGTACATATGCACTGTAAAAATGAAAGAAAGGGCAAATTGAAAAACGGAAAAAAAAAAGCAACCGATCTTGTATTTAGAAACTTCCCGGGGTATGAAATGAAACAGGCCTTGTCCACGCGAGAGAAAACCGAGAAAATTAGGGCGGGAACCTCTACACAGGGTAAAGCCAATTCTTACTTCAGGAAGAACGAAAAGTTTGAATCCTGACATCTACTTGCAGAGCAGCTCTAGAAGAACGCGACCTCGATTCTTAACGGACAGTTGCAAGGATGAGATTTCGCAAAAGTGTGATGCTGATACTGTATTTCTAAGCTTTACATAAAGATTGTTTTCAGTAGGCTATGTACATATGCACTGTAAAAATGAAAGAAAGGGCAAATTGAAAAACGGAAAAAAACAAGCAACCAATCTTGTATTTAGAAACTTCCCGGGATATGAAATGAAACAGGCCTTGTCCACGCGAGAGAAAACCGAGAAACTTATGGCGAGAACCTCTACACAGGGTAAAGCCAATTCTTACTTCAGGAAGAATGAAAAGTTTGAATCCTGACATCTACTTGCAGAGCAGCTCTAGAAGAACGCGACCTCGATTCTTAACGGACAGTTGCAAGGATGAGATTTCGCAAAAGTGTGATGCTGATACTGTATTTCTAAGCTTTACATAAAGATTGTTTTCAGTAGGCTATGTACATATGCACTGTAAAAATGAAAGA
Organism: Haemaphysalis longicornis; assembly: GCF_048455015.1. Lineage (NCBI taxonomy): Eukaryota > Metazoa > Arthropoda > Arachnida > Ixodida > Ixodidae > Haemaphysalis > Haemaphysalis longicornis. Next base: position 110,742,208 of record NW_027526204.1, on the reverse strand, counting down.
AAGGGCAAATTGAAAAACGGAAAAAAACAAGCAACCGATCTTGTATTTAGAAACTTCCCGGGGTATGAAATGAAACAGGCCTTGTCCACGCGAGAGAAAACCGAGAAAATTAGGGCGGGAACCTCTACACAGGGTAAAGCCAATTCTTACTTCAGGAAGAACGAAAAGTTTGAATCCTGACATCTACTTGCAGAGCAGCTCTAGAAGAACGCGACCTCGATTCTTAACGGACAGTTGCAAGGATGAGATTTCGCAAAAGTGTGATGCTGATACTGTATTTCTAAGCTTTACATAAAGATTGTTTTCAGTAGGCTATGTACATATGCACTGTAAAAATGAAAGAAAGGGCAAATTGAAAAACGGAAAAAAACAAGCAACCAATCTTGTATTTAGAAACTTCCCGGGATATGAAATGAAACAGGCCTTGTCCACGCGAGAGAAAACCGAGAAACTTATGGCGAGAACCTCTACACAGGGTAAAGCCAATTCTTACTTCAGGAAGAACGAAAAGTTTGAATCCTGACATCTACTTGCAGAGCAGCTCTAGAAGAACGCGACCTCGATTCTTAACGGACAGTTGCAAGGATGAGATTTCGCAAAAGTGTGATGCTGATACTGTATTTCTAAGCTTTACATAAAGATTGTTTTCAGTAGGCTATGTACATATGCACTGTAAAAATGAAAGAAAGGGCAAATTGAAAAACGGAAAAAAACAAGCAACCGATCTTGTATTTAGAAACTTCCCGGGGTATGAAATGAAACAGGCCTTGTCCACGCGAGAGAAAACCGAGAAAATTAGGGCGGGAACCTCTACACAGGGTAAAGCCATTTCTTACTTCAGGAAGAACGAAAAGTTTGAATCCTGACATCTACTTGCAGAGCAGCTCTAGAAGAACGCGACCTCGATTCTTAACGGACAGTTGCAAGGATGAGATTTCGCAAAAGTGTGATGCTGATACTGTATTTCTAAGCTTTACATAAAGATTGTTTTCAGTAGGCTATGTACATATGCACTGTAAAAATGAAAGAAAGGGCAAATTGAAAAACGGAAAAAAACAAGCAACCAATCTTGTATTTAGAAACTTCCCGGGATATGAAATGAAACAGGCCTTGTCCACGCGAGAGAAAACCGAGAAACTTATGGCGAGAACCTCTACACAGGGTAAAGCCAATTCTTACTTCAGGAAGAACGAAAAGTTTGAATCCTGACATCTACTTGCAGAGCAGCTCTAGAAGAACGCGACCTCGATTCTTAACGGACAGTTGCAAGGAAGAGAGTTCGCAAAAGTGTGATGCTGATACTGTATTTCTAAGCTTTACACATGACTGACATTTTTAAAGCAAAGCTTTCTCTATGACTGCCTGATGCAATAGGATGCCACAACAAAACACACTGCACGAAAGCCAACTTTACACAATGGGTTTCAGAAATGATTATGAGGAAAGGCGAAGGCACATCAAGTGGTTCAAGAAAAAAAGCGCTTCCCCTGGGTGAAATCGAACCAGGCTCCCGCGCGTAATGATGCTGACGCGTTTTCGATCGCGCAATTCTTACACGATCGAAGCAGTTTGGGTTTCGAACAGACTTTCACTCAGGTTGCATGGGAACAAGCTTCGCGTTTTAATAAATTTTCTGGTAGGATGAAAGCGATAATCGATTTCTGCCCTTTCCTTTTCCTACTCTGCAGGGTCAGCGTTAATGCGTGAAGCTCGCCAACGCGTACACACCTCTTCCCTACCCCAGAATTATACAAATAAAACTGGTCGGGGTAAGATAGACGCCGCTCGCAGCGAGCAGTATACACTACTCGTGAAAGAGGTAGCGACGATGGAGAGGCGAATAATGTGGGGCTGTAACCGCGATCCTTTTGTAGATGACCAAGCATCGTTGTGAAACATGCAATGTGGGAAGCCCAGTTTAGCAGGACCAGCTTCCACCGATACTCCTAAATTCAAGTGCAACTCCAAACGCCCATTCTCTGGTGTGAAGGCAGATTTTTAAAATTCCATCCATATAAATAAGGTCATTTATCTTTTACCATTTAGTGCATTCATTTAATTTTTTCAGTCTACACTTACCCAAACGGCAGGGCGATGGACTGTTTTCCAAGTATGCAATGGTGTTGATAATTGTTGGGAGTTTTTTAAATGCTGCTTTCGGGAATTTTCGCTCTACTCCATTAGCTCCTAGGGGTGCAGCACCATGTCTGCAGGCACTTTTTACCACGAAAATGCTGTCGGGACGTTCTTTATTAGGCTTATTTTCTTACGTCGCATCATAAAGCAAACGATGACGACTCTGGCAATGGGAAGGAAAATTATTGAACTGCCGACGAGAAGCGTCGTCTCTGGACGACAAAGATCGGCTTCGCTGGCTAGCTGCTCTAGCTGCTCTGCAGCTTTTTTGTTTCAGGAGCTCTTCCTTCCTTGGAATGTTTTACGCTGACCACTCAACCAGGCTTCTAGATAGGCCTCTAGTAGAACACCAGCCAGGCGACCCTTGAAGGGCCCCCAAGCATTAAGGGCCCCCAAGACCCTTGAAGGGACCCCCTGATGGGGCAGCTGGGTTGGAACTGGCTCCACCAATACATCCTATATTAAAACCAGCGACTCTACTTGCGCACGAGTCTCTCACGACGCCAGCACCTGCGCAGTTGCTTCCGTACTTCCAAAGCCCCAAATTGCGCCAAGATCCGGGTTTGCCGCCAACATCATCGGTTTCAACAGGAGAAGACGCTGCAGCGGGTGAGCCTACGGATGTCACCAACTCGGATATCTGGGCACCTCAGGTTGCAGCGTACGTCGACACGCGGAAGTTGACGAAGACGGATTCAAGCTTGTAAAAGCAAAACGTAGGGCTACTCGCACGCAGAAAGACCTAAATGATCATTGCCCGCAGTTTTGTTCACGCCTCAAGCGGGGCGCAAGGTCATAGAAATGTCGACTCTGCAACGTAGCACCGAACTTGAATTCCTACATCCTGGACAGATTGACGACATCAGAGCTAATTGCGCGCGCCACATTCTCGATGTGGATGCGCTGTCGGAATCGGTGGCTCAGGCACTTCTGCAAATGAAGCTTATATCCCAAGTACCCGCCTACCGTCGGCGTCCTCGCCGCGACAATACTTGCATTGGAGTGTTGCGATACGTAGAGACTAACATAGGAAACGAGGAACTCGTCAACGCTATTCGAGCGAAATGTGTTTGGGTTCAAGGAGCTCGCCGGTTAGGTCAGTCATCAGAAAACGCGAGATTTGTGTTCAAATAAACATCGCTTCCGGAACAGGTAAAGATCAGATCGATGCACCACAAGGTGCACGAGTACAAGCCGCCAGCTATACAGTGTCGTCAGTGGCATAAATTTGGGCACACAGCGGATCTTTGTCACCGAGGAGGACGTTGCGAACGTTGTGGCTGTGAAAACAACTCCAGAGATTGCCATGAAGAACCTTGGTGCGTCATAGCTGTAACTTGAGTGTTGGTGCGTCGATTGCAAGAGGTGCCACGGGCCAAAGATCGTCACTGTTCTTCACGCAGGCGTGAAAACGACATTGGAAGATTTTAGGGCCACGCATAGCAACGCTAACCCAGAAGAAGCTAAGGAAGCTATTAAGAAGACGTATGCATCTGCAGTGCGTGAAAGTGGGAAACATGCAACATTGGAACAGTCGCGAACATCTAATCAGACTGAACAACTTTTTAGCACAAGCCACAAGGCTGTAAAGATGTAAAGTGCATTATTAGGCGCTAGAAAACACTAAAACAAACACTAAAAGGAACCCCAAACCGACCAATAATATCTCGCACCGTAAGAACACATCTGAGTCTAACCTATGCTGCAGAAATTTCTACGAGGCCATTAGGCGGTCACGCATAAGGCCAACACCGACATCCTGCAGGGACACCCCGTCTTCAAGGCGCTCTGCGCAATCATTTTCGACTTACTACCCCAGATTTTAGAGTCTGCACTGGTATCCACACAAACCCACGGCACAAGCAGGCATGGATTTTCCTCTTAGGACCATCCAGTGGAACTGTCGTGAACTAACCCAGAAACATGCTGAGTGCAGCTTGTGCCTTCGTAAAATTTCTGCCTCCGTGCTTGTTACGCAGGAAACGAGCCCTCAGCAGCAGCGCACTTTGTAATGATTCAACTCGTTTTCAAGCCCATCACTGCACAACTCCTCAAAAGGGTCCGCCATGGTTTTCGTTTAAAAACAACTGCCCGCTTCCCAACTGGACACGTCTCATCTGGCTTCCCCCGACCGTGAAGTTGTTGCTGTCCCCGTGGTCTTTGGAAAACGGCGCCTGACTGTGGTGTCGGTCTATATACGCCCACTCCGATGCAGCCGCCGATATGGACTGGATTGGACCTCTTCGTGATGTTGTACCTGGCCCGTTGCTGATACGAGGTCGCTTTATTGCGAGGCATACAAATTAGGGTGATGGAGATTCTTCGCTACGTAGAAATAATCTTGTCGAAATAACTGACTGGGCAAACTATTTTCTGAATGATGGAACGCCGACGGTGTGTGTTCCGCAGTGAAACCAGGAAAAGGCACCTGATCTAACCTGGGCTCCATGGATATCAGCGCTTAATGAACTGTTTAACCAAACCCTACGGGAAGTGATCATCATCCTATTATCATTTCTCTGGAGAATTACACTAACACGTACAAAGTTGTACTAAAACTAACTAATTTGGACAAATTTCGTGAATTCTTTACATTGGCGCAAGGCACAGTGGCAGATAGGGTCCTAGAGGCGAAATCGAAAGGTACGAAGTCTATCAAACTACGTCCTCAAGATTCCGATCCCGACCTACGATATCTCAACCTTAGAACAGCTTGCCTTCGAGCTGAACGATTGAAATCAAGGCCTACAGGGACTCAACGACAGCGATACGTGATCTACGTCACGTTGCACGCAGCACCAGCATGTAGGCACGTATTCACGCGATCCTCCACACATACCCATGCCCTGTGCGTGTTTTGTGGATTCACCGGGACATCCCTCCTGCCCACATAGCGGTGGATCGAGCATGTCGACGTATAGACCTTCCACGGCTGCTACCACTTCTTCCAGTGTTCACCTTAGAACAGCTGCTGGTGGAAAAGGAGAACCTCCGCCACGCCACCCGTGCTTTACTTCCAACGAGTGGAACTCACCTCCCCAGTGGGCTCGCTCGCTGGGAGGAGGTCCTGCAGCGGAAGCTTCAAGTTGGGGTAGCCTTACCCCCAGCAGTCTGCTTCACTACTACAATGACATATGGATTACAGGAGACGTCCCACTGACATAGAGAGAAGCATGGGTCCAACTAATCCACAAGACCGGCAAAATATTATATGGTTCTGCGGGCCTTTGGCTTATACCGCTGACATCCACCATACCAAAAACGTTCGACCACATGGTTGCACGCCGCATGAATTGGCAACTAGAGAAGTATCATGTATTCACTCCTGTTCAAACAGATTTTCGGACACACCTATCGACTTTCGACCGGCTGTTGATAACTCACGACCTTGAAGCTGCCAAGCAACAAAGAGGCTTCGACGTTTCGCTCCTTATTGACATTAAAAATCGTTCGATAATGCCACGCAAGCAACAATAATATGTCTCTTGAGAGAAAGGGGACTTGGTGGTAGGATAAGTAGGTTCCTGGAGGGCTGCTTGAACGTTCCTATAAGGTTGGGTGGGAGAAGACTTCTCTATTTTCGAGTGCTTGCACGAGGTGTCCCCCAGGGCACCGTCTTAAGCAAAATACTGTTCAACATCTTATAGCAACATCATATAGCAACATCATATAGCATCATATAGCAACATCTCAAACAGCAACCGCAAGGAACCAGAAGGCAGTTCCCGCAAGCACCATGGACAGCAGATATGCCCGCATGTGCTCCAATCCCTGGACACCGCGCCGGCCTTCATGGCTAGAGGGCCGAGCAACGGAAACTGGTCCGAGAATCCTTGGCACTTAAACAGCTAGACGAGGATTATAACACCGCTCTCAGGGTTTTCACCGACGGCTCAGTTGACCCAGTGACTGGGCGTGCGGGTGCTGCCTTCGTGTTACCAGAATGCGATGAAAAGCGTAACATACACCTTTTCGACAACACAACACCTGAGATGGCCGATCTGGTAGCCATTCAGCGAGCTGTTCAAAGGCTAGAAACGCAATAACGTTTTAAAGAATCAGTGATTCTTACAGAGGCGATCAACGTCCTACGCGGTCTAAAACGACCAGAGAAAACCTCCGAGGTTATCCTAAATATCCGGCGACGAGTCAGCACGCTGAGGACCCGCGGACGTCTTGTGACTTTTTTCTGGACACCGGCTCACTCGGGAATCTCAGGCAATGGCAAGGCCCACGCTCTTGCGCAACAAGCCGCAAGGGACACATCAAGTGGGAAAAGCTGCATCACCCTGGCTTACCCCTTCTCTTCTGAGCATGTACAATCTCCTGAGCTACCTTCGGTCATAGTGCCATCATCTGCATTTCGGCAGAGCAGACGGATGAAAACTTTACATACTTCGAGCTCGGAATTCTACACCCACCGCAAGGTGGAAAGGAAGTTGCAACTACGAGCGGCTCTAAGAGTGAATCGCCCAGTCGTACCTCAGCATTGGTCTGGGAAATGGCACGCGATCGTTCACAGGATTAGAACTCTATTGTCAAGAACCCGACACTTTCGCCCCATAAGATACGGCAGCCTAGATGATCCCGAGTGTTCGCGGTACTAAGCCAATATTGAAATTGCACACATCCTATGGGACCGCCCTCGCTTTGCCTACTGTCGACAAGCCTTCAAAACCATAGGATTGGCACCCACCGAGCCCTAATGATTGACTTTCTCCAAGCCGTTCCAATCAGAGCGAAGAACGGCGACTGCTCGCCGCTCTACGTAAGTTCGTCGAAAATTCTGGCCTTCACCATTTCCTTTAATTTCATACCCAATTGAACGTACCATTGGATGTATCATAATTTTTCCCCATCTCCCATTACCTAATCCCTCCCCCTAGACAGCAAAATTTGCTAAAGCGTAACATGGCGTCTTGGTATCCCTTGTACATAACATAAATGCGTGTTACCACCACCAGGCGACTTCTGATATCTTCACTCGCCAATCCCCCCCAGTGGACACTGCAGGGAACCACTTCCGCTTATTGTAACCGGATGTGAACGGCTTTTTACCCTAGCTGTTCTTGATATTTTTATCCGCTTATCACTATTTGGGGGTTCGTTCCCAGTTTCGCAGAAATATTGCTATTTTGTTTTGTGCCTCACCTCAAATTTTTCGAGGGAGTTCTTGGTCTCCGGTTCAGTTTGTCGTCAGCCACGAAAAATGCAAATACAAAGACTGCGCCTCATTCTGCGTAGTAGTGTTAGATATGACGGATTGAATCGGTCTTGGCTGGATATGCGGATCCGCAGTGCCGACGTCTGGCGCAGGTTGAAAGTTGTTTCCTCCTCCTCCTCGAATATGAACGCCGTGAAAGGTGTTTATTGCTAAGGCATCCATAATTATTGGACAATTCTGGTGTTAACCATAGCGAGCTTTCAATCAATGCCATTTTTTCCTGGATGTAAATTAGTCTTTTAAAAAAATCGAAGCACTATCAGCAATTTAGCCCTGGCCAATTATTCCTCGTGGGGGGGAGCCTAAAAGATATAGGTGATCATCATCATCGTCATAATGGATTGACGTGGGACAGAATAAACAAAAACGCCGGTTGGTGACGCCTGCAACAAAAGCTTGGGGGTTATTTTAATTCGTGACGTCTACGTATGGACGCCGCGAATGCCCCAATCTAATGACAGCACAATCGGATACACGCCGGTTTCACAACGCGAAAAACCCGGGTTTCATTCCGACCATGGGAAGCGTTGTTTTTCTTGAGGTGCATGCCTACACCTGTTCTATGGCTCCTTGGCTCCGCGCCACTTCCCCCACACTTGGCCTACCATTTTGTTTTGTCTCCCACTTTGCTGCGCCGAGCTGTGACCCTCGTGAGGCACGGTGGGCCTCAAGCCGAAACATCTCTGCTGTTAAAAACAAATCAAATATAATCAAAAACGCTACGTAGTTCCAGGGCACATCTTACTACGGGCGTGTGTTGGCGACTGACCATCCCGCCATTCGCGTTTCTGGCACTGCCTGCTACACCTTGGATAATTAGTTATCAAGTTCCACTGGGCGTTGGGTGTCCGTTTGTTGCGCGTCGGGGGGCCTTAATCCAAAAGCCGTATCCGCCTAATCACGCTTCCACTGCCAGGGGCTGTCAATGCTATTTCGTGTTTCTCTCTGCCCGCGATAATCTTAGACCCAACGACTCCGAAAAGAACATAATGTTTTTGTTCGATAAAACCTACCTTTCTGTGTAAATAAGGTAGAACTCCACTGTGTTATTATCCGTTAATATACCCCGGATCACCAATTTGCCAGCAGTCTAGGCAATACCGTCCCGCTGGAGAAAATTGGCCTTTGACTTGTTGTTGCGTTCGGGAAGGCTGAACTCTTGTTTGAAAAATGATATGGCCAACGAGAGGAAGCAGAGGCTCCCTCCAAACCTACACCTGGCATTTCTCACAAGCGAAGTTGAAACTCATCACAGAACGGCCGCTGAAATACATTATCGGCCATGTGTAGGTAGAGAATTATACACGCCTTATATTTCACAGTCTGGTGGATGCTTATAAGAGCAAAACAACGTCAGGACAGTTAAAGTTGGCGCGCATGCAGCCCGATTTCGTTTGCCCTTGCTTTTGCAACGGGAATGTTTCACGCTTCTGATCCCTTACGCTTGCGCGTCGTAGTTTTAAGTTCTCGTCGTGTTTGCCCCCAAGATTTGGATTAAGTGCTGTGATGCCCATCGATTGTAGAGACATAATTCTCCCGCTCTTACGCAGGAGCACTCAACATTGCCATCAGTGGGAAGAAGAAATCCTCGCGTGCCTCCCTCCTCTAACTATGTTGTTTCAAGAGAGTAATAGGTGTAAGAGCGACAGAATGTAGTTTAATAATGCTACAAAGGGTTGGCGAGCAGAGAGTCTAACATCAGGGTAATAACAGTAGTAGCAGCGTGTGGTTGCATTCTAATGCTACTGCTAAGGGTGTGGCGGTCTGGGAGAATCCTGCAAGATTACCGATTTTTACACACCAAGCTGCTGCACCACTGCTATAGTTCTCACGTCTATGACACTTTTTCATATTGAGATTTAGAACGAGGGCTTGATGCACGCAACTAATAGCGAATGTAAGATTATCCCGCTCAAATCCCCATTAGTCTACATAAGTAAAATGGAATTATGAAGACCATAAATAGCTTTCTTTGGGGCTTTTTGCATGTAGTTGCCACAGTGAAATGAACACCGTACAAAATGAACACCGTATACAAAATACGTACGAAACGACTCATCTTGGTATCGGTGTCACCGCTGAAGTGTAGAGACAGGAGTAAGTGAACTGCTCCTTTCATGTTAAACTGTCACTTATACGCTGCAAGTCAGAGGAAAACAAACAGCTCTTCAAAAATTTCGGAGACGCAAAGTCAGGCCATGCGATCAAAACATTTGGACTCTAACACGCCGAAGCAATGCCTCTGCTTTCACGAGTGCTATAGCGGAGGTTTCTGGAATAATTTTAACCACCATGGGATCTTTACCATGCATTAAAATCTCCATGCACCGGTGTGCTTGATTTTCTCCTTTCGCTAAAACGCGGGCATCGCAGCAAGCAACCATCCCACGTTTGAGTGCCCGAATTATGAGATAAATGACCTACCACGGCGTGTGCCGGCTACTGTTAAGATGGCGGCAACCGGTGTTCCAAATAACAGTCTCTGTTACAACAGTGTTTGTTTAAACGTATTTTTGTTAGGGCTTAATATGTCAAAAGACTTTTATGGCCATTTATCAGTGCCTCAAGATCTACACTGCTGATTAAAACGCACTTAATACGGACTTTTGCACTCGGATAGTGAGCATAAAGAAACCTTCGCCTTCACAACCAGCAGAGCAGAATGAAATTATGTTACATTTGATGGCAAGAACAGTAGAACCAACTGATCGCTCCCTGTATCGGCAGAGTCACATATTCAACGTGATGTAGCGCGCAAAGCAAGGTTTTACTTTCTGGATATCAAAATAATAATGTGTCGCGAGGTCGGAATAGAAGTAACGAACAAGTATAAATATCTTGGTCTTCACTTCAGCAATGGTTTAACATGGCACCACCATATTAACGTTATTCTTGCCTCAGCAAACCGCTCTTTAGGACTACTCAGGCGTAATCTAAAACAAGCCCCATCTCATGTAAAAAGACTTGCATATGTCACCCTTATTCGTCCAAAAATAGAATATGCCTCTGCAATCTGGGATCCTCATCAATCATATCTTACAAATAACCTTGAGTCATTACAGAACCGTGCTGCTCGCTTCATCTTTTCTGATTATTCTACATTTTCAAGCGTCACAACATTAAAACAGCGAGCTGAACTTGATAAGTTATGCGTTCGTCGCGCTCATGCTCGTCTGTCCCTTTTCCATAAAATCTACTTCCACCCAACACTTCACAGTGATTTCTTTCAGCCTCCATCAGCCATTTTTCCACGCAGGGTTCATCCCAACAAAGTTAAGCGCCCACTGCGTCACTCGTCCTTGTATGCACACTCATTCCTGCCCCACACCATATCTGACTGGAACGATTTACCCTCACATATAGCAACTCAAACTGACATTACTAAATTTCAAGAACTGCTTCGCCAACCGTGATGATTTGAATTGTACTGTTTTTTGATATGCATTATTGTGCCCCCACCGCTGTTCTCTTTTTGCCCTTCATCGCTTTTCTGTATTCAACTGTACTTAACTAATTCCGTAGAGCAATTTCCTTGTCACCGTCTTGCGCAAGCGCAATTCGTTTATTCGTTCAAATTATTTTAACACATTGTATTCCTGCCATATTTTGTAGAATTAAATTTGCTTTTTTTTCTTCTCGTTCATTTCTATCTTCTTTTTTTGAACCCAGGTTTTCTTGTTCTTTTCTACTTTTTTCTATTTTGTCTAATACTGCTTGAACATGTGGTTTCATTGCGTGTATGCCCCCCCCCCCCCTATGTAATACCCTCATTGAGGGCCTTTAGGGGTAATATGAAATAAATAAATAAATAAAAAGATGGGAGTGGGAAATGATTTCGAACAAGCAAAAAGGCTTTTTCCTCATAGTTGAAAACACACACTTCGTTTACGATACAGAAATGTGCAACGTGTGGAGGGCCCTTATCTCGAGTTTGTAGAAGTACGAGTTTCAAGCAGAGTGGATTTTGTAATACTTACCTAAAATGTGCACCCGCTCTGCATCGCGAGGTCGGTAAATGCAGAGCCTAATTCAAAGTATTTGTGAAGAGATGCGCAAGTTTTTTTAATAAGATTTATTGCAATCACAGGAGCTATTCTAAGCTAAGTATAAATATATTGCTTAATATTTCTTGCAGATGCAGGACACCCCATTGTGTGAGCTTTTTGCTGTGGGTATTTAGGACCAACCAGCCAGATTTACAGACTTGAATGGCTTTACGGTTAAGGTGTTTATTCTCGCAGGAGGAAAATATGCCTAAGTGGACTACCGTATTAAACAAACCATGTTTATATGGTACGTCTTTTTATTGATATTGCAGGCCTGTTTTGATCCGGAAGCATTTGGGAACTGTGTTGTTCAAAAATGCGGCGTCGACAGCATATAAAATGACCGACTCTTCAAAGTACGAAACTGTTGAATAATAACTCCAACGGTGCCGCATTTCTCGGGCAAGCTTGTTTAAAGAAATTATTCAATTAATATAAAATAAAACGGGGCAAATATCTATTGAGAGGTATTTTACCCAGGCCCTTTCGAAAGGCAGAGACGAGCGCACAGCCTGTGAACGACTGCAGATAGACCGTTATGCCAGAAGAAATGTACAGTTAGCAAAAGGATTGCTGCGTTCAATTTAAACACGTGTGCAAGAGACGTCTTCTCTGAACAACAGGATGATAGGGAACCAGCTCTAGCTTTGACAGACAGCGGCGCCCTAGTGACAGCGCTATTTTAGTTTTATGAGTACAACCAGCAGCCGTCAAAAACAAAAAAACTGCTAATAGGAGCGGCGGGTGGAAATAGTCAGGACATTTCCTTCTCGTGAACCCATGTAACAGAAGGTATAATTGTGTCTACCACTGCCACGATTAGGAACGATTCGATACGAACATTGCGTTCTACTCCTTCCCATCAAAACCGAACAACGGCGGGCGGCGGCATCGCTGCATTCAGGTGGTCCGACGGGCAAGGTAAATAATCCGAATTCTCGTGGCATTGAGACTTAGCGTTAGAACCATTTTTATTTATTTTTTGTTTATTTATTTATTCATTTATTTATTTATTTATTTATTTATTTATTTATTTATTTATTTATTTATTTATTTATTTATTTATTTATTTATTTATTTATTTATTTATTTATTTATTTTTCAAATACTGATAACCCATGCGGGCTCTTACAGGAGTGCACATATACGTCACAAACGACACTGATACGCCGAAAAGGCGCACAAGTCAGAGGAAACGAACAAGAAAAAAAATACCTCATGGTAGTTTATAAATCTTTCTACGTGTCGTGCAAAGCTATCAGTGGTATTTCGTTCGCAACCAGTCGCAAGTCAAGCTTATTTCAGTGCACTAAAGTTTGGACAAGAAAGGTATCCTTAAAAACATCAATCCTTGAAGAATAAGGCCTTCAACCATTGAAGAATAATGCCAAACAGCATACGGATGATTGTTGCGGGGAGACACTCGATCGAGAAATTTCAGGTATAATGCAGGACGTAAGTTCAGTTTTCTGTTGTATACTTTGTAAAAGGATTTAGGCCCGCCATTTTTCTAATGCGATGGTGGTAACAGAAGTTCAGCATCGGCAAGTAGAGCCGTCACTCGTTGATTTCGGCAATGTGCTCCGTTAGTAAACCCAGAAGGTGTTCGTTAAACTCGCTAAAAATTGTGATTCTTTTGATACGCGTCCCAAATTTGTCGTGGTTATTTTCTTAACAGTACCCCATTAGAGTCCGTAGTCGAATTTAAAAACCTTGGTCTGCACAAAACTAACAACCTCTCTTGGTGTCGACATACTGATTTCATAACATCTAAGGCTAACCGCATGCTTGGATACTTAAAGCGAAAGTTTTCCTTAGTACCTTCTTCTCTCAAAGGACAGTTATATGTTACCTATGTGCGCCCCATACTAGAGTATGCTTCTTCAACTTAGGATCCTGGATACACTAATCTAACTAACCAACTTGAAGCTGTACAAAACCGTTCTGTAAGATTCATAGTCAAACCCGGTAATAGCGAACTGCAATATGCACGACGATTAGTTCGATATGCCCATTTGTTAGAAATAGCCGAACCCGCCTGCACCGAAATTTTTTTATACGAGTTCGCAATGCGCGGGAACCCCCCCCCCCCCTCTTCCTTCCCCCTCGTCCTGCCATCCCCGCATGCAGAAACGAACATAGTAAAGTATGAGATTGCCATACACAAAACTATCCATTGCAAGCAATAAAGCCACTTTACGCTTTAACTACCTACTTTCCCAAAAAGTGGTGATTATTGTTTTCATTGTCTTTTTGGCGGCGTCAACTAGCCCAGCATTAACTCCATAAAACATCATTTGCATCAGTTGCAGTCGGCGTCCTTCAATATCGAAGGAATATTGGTGGAGTACCTTAACTGCCGAAAAGCTTCATTAGGCATCGGACGGAAGCTATTCCTCGTGACATACTCTGCCTCTTCGGTGGTTCCAGCAGCGCCAGTAGCCATGACATCGGCAACGGTCCGTGCGAGGGGCTCACAGTGAAGGCAACGTCGTTGTAGACACTCAGGCAATTCTCGAAGGGCACTCCAGTCAGCACATTAGCAACGTTGGCGAGCTCTTCTCACAGTTCATCGATGCTTCCATCTTGGTCCAGACTGGCTGACTGGGAGGGTTTAATCATGAGAAAGGCGCGTGGGAAACAGTTACGGAAAGTGCAGGGAGTCACATCGCTTCATGGGAGGCTCAACTTCTCCATCGCAGCCAGTCAACATCTCAATCGCCGCTCTAAGACCATGCATTTTGGCGCCAATTCTAGGCGCGCCGAGTTCGATATATCAGATGTGAACTTCGTTATAAGGAATATGTTCCGCATGTATTTTTGTAACTGAGATTCTTTTGTTCGATATATAGCATAATTCGCTCTATCCGGGTTCGTTATGATCGGGTTTGAAAGTAATTTCTAACTATCATCGTACTGCCAGTTTATATTCTATGAAATCCAGACTGAACCCAACTTCTCTTGCCACACGTAGAAAACTTTCCCGCCTGTTCCTATTTCAGAAAGTGAGTCATAATAACCATGTAGTCAAATCACGCTGGGTACAACCCGCACGTTTCATATCTGAACGTCTTGACCATCGTCACAAAGTTCATATCCCGCACCAAAACACCGTCACCTCCTCCCATTCTTTTTTGCCGAAAACGTGCCGTGAGTGGAACCACCTGCCTGATTCATTAGCTTGCATGACTAACCCTGACCATTTCCGCGAAGTATTGTCAAACTCAAATTTGCTGCACGTTTTTTTCAATACTTTCTAGTAAGAAGTGCTTTTTCGTTTTTTGTTGTTTGTTTCTTTTACTTTTTTCACTGTATTGTAAGCTTCTCTCAGTCCGCCGTTACTGTGTTCTTTTACGGCGAATAATGTGCGCTTACCATTTGCTTTTCTTTTGCTCCGAGTTTGATTTCGTTTATGGCTGCGTTTAATGCACTTGCTTTACCAGGTTCTTTTTAATATTATTGTATGTTATTGTGTGCACAATCCTTAAACTCTTCTCGCGTGTTTTTGACATCTTTATTTTGCTTTTATGTGAGCCCCTCCGCTCTACAATGCTTGTATGCCGTGAGGGTAAAATACAAAAAGAAAAAAATCAATAAATAATGCTTAAATATTCCAGAGTATGTCTCCGTGTCGTTTTGTATGCCATTAGCTCGGCGTCCACAGACTCGCCTCTCAGCCTTCGTCTCTAAACCAGTTTTTTTTTTTTTTTTGGGGGGGGGGGGGGGGGGGGGGCGGGTGGGGAGGGGTTGACAGCGCAACATATGCAATCATTGTGTTCATTCCCTTTCAAATATTTCCATTCAAATTCCCTTTCCCATTCCCTTTCAAATATTTCCTTTCAAATATTTCCTTTCAAATATTTCCAAATATTTCCAAATATTTCCGTTTATTTCGTACTGCGGACCTGCGCGGTTCCACCAGGTTGGCACGATACAAGTAAAAAGAGCAGGCCCTGAAGTAACACAGAAACAAATAAAAAAAGCATTCAGCACTCAAGAACTGGTTTGCAGACGCAAACAGTACACAGTAAGCAAAGAAAACAACACAAAATATTTATGCAGAGTGTTTTCACAAGTTTTATTGTTCCACTGTTCATTGAAAAAAAATTAATATATCTGGGAGTGCAAATTAAGGTGTTAGGGTTCCGGGGTAATGGTGTGTTGCATCTCTTCTCAATATGGGTGTGAGGTACTGTGTCGGGTCTAGTGCTGTTTGAGCAGTAGGAGGGAAAAAAATTCAAGCATAAATGTCTTCCGTCGTGACTCAACCAGCTCAGTCTCATTAGCTCAAGTTAGATGAGAAAGATAATCAGTTGGACGAAACTTCTAGTATATATACGTTACCGCTTTGCTTTGGATTCTTTCAAGTTTATCGGGTTTTTTTAGTGAAAGGGTCACTAATTATCTATACATATCCTATTTTTGGTGGGATTATTGCTTGGTACGCCAGGAGCTTAACACCTTAAGGAGCGATTTCTATTTGTGTCGTAAGAAAAAGTGTTTACAGAAAGTCAAGGCGGAAATATTGTCAGTATGTTGATTCCAAGATATATTATTCGTGAGTGCCCGTCCTACATATTTACTCAGAAACTTGATGTACAGGTGACGCATTTGTAGTGTGGCTATACTGAAGTAGATGTTTGTTCATGTTAAACACATACCAACAGTTTTATTTAGGTTCAAAGCAATTCCGCAAATATTGCATTTTCAAAAATATTCGTGAAACTCTGATAACCTCCTGTTTATTTACAAGGCATGTTATATCTCTATACAAGCACAACCGTCTGCAAACACGCGGGTTTGTACAGACGAACATACCACATTTAAAATGTCATTTATATACAGCAGGAACAGCAGGGGTCCCAACACATTCCCTTCCGCTACTCCGGAAGTGACAGGAAGGCCGCCCGATTGTTGATACCCGATTTCAACGTACTCAATCCCATTTTTAAATAATCAATAATCCAAATGTTGTTTAATTTCAGTATTATTATATCGTGAGAAACCCTGTCGAACCCTTTGCTAAAATACAAAATATCGCTTGAATTTAACGGTTTTATCTAGTTTTAGTAAGCAGGAAATGTATTTATTGTTATAGGGAATAATTTATAGCCGGCATTTGAGTCACACTCGAATAACGATCCCCAGCTTTCATGCTCAAAATTACGACCTCTCAGGAACCTAGAAAAAACACTTCAGGAGATTGATAGCTGGCATAAAGCAAGAAATCGACATGAAGATGAAAACTAGAAAAAAATGTTTCCAGGATTACGAATATTTGTTTGTGGATGTTGTGGTGAAATCTTAGCCCCATGCATTTGTAAGAGATAGTTTACATGACTGTGGAGCTTATACGCGACAGGTGCCAGACTTGAAACTGCGGAAAAAGCACGTTTTCCCATTCAATATTAGCTGTAATCACTCAGTAATCACTGTTGAAAGGAATGCCATGAGCGGGAAAGCTGCACATGCGTTTCTCAAAACATTTGAGGATCAGTTAAGACGGCTTTTTTTTCAGCTATTCGTTAATATGAGTTGCGTATCAATGTTCAAATATTTACCGCACGATTATGCATTGATATTGGACGAATATTTTCAAAAAGTAAGCGGTTACCTTCTTTAAATACTGGTGCAACTGGGGCAGCCTTCCACTGACTAGGGAGTTTTCAAGACATCAAATATACGAGGCATAAATTCACAAGGTATTTCGCGATCACTTCAGCATATCGGCAAAGAAACATTTTTAAAATATTAGCAGAACCGCTTGATTTCTTAGTTTTCAGTTTTAAGAGCATACAAAATACCGCCGCATACGAAACAAAATTGGCCTCGGTCCCGTGAAACAATGGAAGATCGGATGGATATACACTTGTGTTAGAATACACGGTACGAAAGTATAGATTGAAACACTCAGCTCAAACATTTTTCTCTGTAACAATACAGTCGTTTAATAACAATTGAGAGAAAGTCTTTTTATCAGTCAAGTGGTAACAAGTTATCCTGGTCATCTTTTATGAAATTTACGAGGGTTGCTTGGAAATAATATTTCTTAGAAGAACGCACAGCTTGTGAGAGGCTAGGCTGCAGTGGTCCAATTTTACTCGAATCCGCACGCTTCTTCTTTAGGCGTTTCATTTTACGTTTCAGGTGAATTATACTACGCATTATCCAGGGTATCTGTGAGCTTTGTTTATTCGGTTTGGGACAAATTTAGAAAACCTGTATTCACACATGTCCCTAAACAGTTCCAAGAGAAAGCGTACATCAGCTCGGTCAAAATCAACAAGAGTGGTCTCCAGGTAACTAATTATAGGTGCGTTGTCGGCATGGGAGCCGTCTTTGAAAGACTACACTTGACAGCGTTTCCTATCACTAAGCTCCAAAAGTGGGACGGAGAGGCAAACAAGATAGTGAGCAGATAATCCAGGTTCGACGGACACGGTATATTCGCTGAACGTACCATTCAAAAATATCAGGTTTAAAACTGAAAACTGAAAAAATCAAACGACAGCAGCAACGAAAGGTTCCTTCCACTAGACATTCCGCGTTCCGCTTGGAACGCTCGTGGAGTAGGCAAACGGGGTTCTATAAACGTTGTAGACGGGCCCCTGGAATCACCCGCGCGGCAGCGCTGGCATCGAGGCCCCCGACGGGGAGCAGTGGAAAGCGGTGAATTTAAATTGACCTGAGCAAACCTTTACCGTGTTATCTTGGAAGGAACGAAATGGGAGAGGACCACAATGGGAGGGGAGCGAGAAAGAGAAAGGACGCATTTATTACCATGGGCACTAGTCGACTATCGTCTTGCGTCGACATTATCAACGAAAGCAGCAGACACGTGAACAGTTATTTCGTGATGAATTGGTTCGGTTTTACGCTTTCACAGAGCTCGTTTCTCACGTGCCTGATTTTCCGCAAAAAGTCTTCGCAAATATAAACTCCCGTGTCTAAGTTTATCTCGTCTTTTCAATATCTCTGCTTTGTTCCTGAAGTCAAGAAGCTTAAAAATGACAGGCCTAATTTTTCCTGGTGCTGTTTTACCCAAGCAATGAATGCGTTCGGTCACTACTGGTTCAAGCTCCAGGATATCTGCAATTATTTTCCATTAGTGGCCGCTTCAAAGCTTCCGCTCTTTTCGTTCTTTTGTTCAGCGAATCCGTAAATTATCATATGAGATCAACTGCAATGTTTCTCCAGATAATCCATTCGTTTTTCGGGCGTTTTCATTAAGTAATTCAACATCGGGACTTCGTTCTCGAAGCTAGCAACGGTATTTTCTAGTGTAGTCAACACCTCTTATATATTGTCAATATCACACAGTCCTACTTCCTTGAGTTCTTTAATGTCTACTGCAATTTCATCCTGTTGTTTTGCCATTTTTGCAAGCTCAGGACCACGCTTGACTTCAATCTTAACCGCCAATACCAGCAACTCCCTCAAGAACGAAGCAAGCTCATGAAGCACTTCGCATGGGCGAGGGCGTGGCAGCACAAACAAAAAAGGCTATCAGACCGAAAGCACTGTCAGTAGCGTCTCAGCTGCGTGAACGAACACCAACGGATTGTCAGGCGGCCGCATGCTGGTG
The DNA here is from genome assembly GCF_048455015.1 of Haemaphysalis longicornis. NCBI lineage: Eukaryota > Metazoa > Arthropoda > Arachnida > Ixodida > Ixodidae > Haemaphysalis > Haemaphysalis longicornis. The sequence continues at coordinate 110,723,217 of NW_027526204.1, read as the reverse complement.
GTGCCGCCGTGTCCTGTGACCAGAGACTACGAGGTTAACCCCTTTATGTCTCATTCTAGGGGTGGCGCTGCCCCAATGTCTCTTGCGAATTAGCGTATGTCGTCGATGCATGGCTTCGTAGCTTCCTCAACCACCGAAGAACAGGTCCAACGTTGCTATCACACTCTAAGAAATCAAGGAGTGCTGGGTGCTCTCTCTAGGAGGAAACATTTTGTCCAATATTTCACTCGCTTTTGAAGCATTGGGCCACTCTTCCCAGGAGTGGTGCGTTGCCGTCAAAACGAGAGGCGAAATACTCCTCGTGAGAATTACTTGCTGCTTTAGAGGCGGAGCATTTGAACACTGTATGAGAATGGCAATACTATCTCCAAGGGAGCGTTCCGTCACTCCGTTTAGGCGTGATTGAGCTCTTTTGGCTGCGACGCTACCGGCTACTGCAAGGGTACTACTACTCTCTCTCTTGAAAAGCATCCCGTTACGTCCCAAGAGCGTCCTGCTATTCCCCAGGAGGCAGACTGTTTTTGCTCCGTCTGCTACTACCCCCTCCCCACGATGGCACTGTAGACAGTTACAAGCAAACAGAAAAGGACAAGCTATGTTTAAACATGGAAAATAAGGAAAAACGAGCTCAGACTTTATTTTCCAAGAAAATATCTCAACAATCGGTTCATTCTGCAATTTCGCACAAAAATCAATTTATTTTCAATTAATATCACCGCATTAAAAACGGTTCCTACTCCCCATCGACACAGAAAAAGACGTAGCTCCTATTTACGACATATTCAAGAAAAATTCACAAAAGACGCAGCAAACAACTGAAAACACTGAAACTACAAACACCTGACCTTATTACCCACAAATAACAAGGCGCTGGAATTAGCAGAAAAAGCATCAGTAGAAATGCAGCAGCGGGAGAATAGTTAACAGTATTAAAATGAAACAAAATGGCCTTAGTACTTGAGTCAGTGGTCCACACGGGCTGGCAAGCTAGCTCTTATTTAGGGTCCATTTAAAAACATTTAAAAATAAATTTTCCGAAACAAAAATCTAGGTCTAAAACAATTCAGCTTCGCACCAAAAGATGCCATCAACACAAAGATAAAAAGACATTGACACAAACTCTGCAACAGAGATATGTTGGTGGGACAACAGGAAACCGATGGAAACATTGCCACTGGGTTTTTAGTAAAGGTATTTATGAAATAAGGATGCACTAGTAAGATTAAAAACCGGCAAACCTTGGTATTAAAAACAAACACGTCCAAGTTGACTGGTTCATAATGACGGTGACGGCCTTCAGAACTGAACGGAGCAGGGCACCGGGCTCAAGCCGAAGTAACGTCTCCAGAAGCAAGAAGGTGCACTTCTCCTTTGAAGCTTATTCCACATTAAACGGCCAAAACACAGACAGCAGCAATTGGAACCCATCTAGGAAGTCCAAGGCTGTGGGGAGAAATATCTCGAATGCGACGGCCACTCCGGCTGACACCTCGGGGCTCTCTCTCGCTCAAAAAAAAATCTTCGTGCTAGCAGCGTTTTCCCCTGGTTCCTACATCTGGAGAAAGAGGGGTAAGTTCTACAATACAAAAAAATGACGAAGTTGAACAACGTTAAATGAAGTTTATTGGGTGATACCTTAGTTTTCGCGCAGAGAGCACGACGTGAACCCTTGTTGGAATGAAATGCGAAGGTACAATGACGTTGCATGAAGACCCTCCTTGTGCCACTTGGCCAATGTCATGTCAGACAGCACACCCTACATCTCTGTCTGCCTACGCACTGCGCGCCAAACCCATTTGTGCTTTTATGTTTAAGTGTCCGTAGCTTCAATTCTTTACCTCGCTATCGCTTCCGGTATAAAAACATTGCACAAAATCTAAGTACAGATAACTCTTTGTGTAAAGATATAATCCCTCATTAATTTGCATAGGATTTTGTCATCCTCAGCCGAATGCGACGTACGGCCCATTATACGTTCACAAGTTCAGTGTGGAAAAGTTACTAGTGGGTGACATAGCTACTGTTTTCTTCATTCTTGAGTACGCTTCGTTGCATACACGCTGCAGATCGCAACATTTGATGAGAACCAAAAGGCTCCCTATTGAACGATCAGAACGCTCCCGGGTAACCACATGCAGCGACGGCGACAAGTGACGCAAAAAACGTAACGTAATGCACTCCGTCGTCGTCGCTGCCGCTCGCTTTTGCGCTGCTTCCGGCCGGGAAAAAGCCGGCCACGGCAACGGCCCGTCGCCTGCCGCAGCCGCCGACTACGGCGGCCTGGGTAAAAAATTTTTGCTTTTCTGTGTTGCCCTCAATACATGTTTGCTGTACACATTGAGTCAGGTTACTCGCGTCGGTCATCGCCGTAGACACATGTAGTTACCCCTTAGCAGTGCGGGGCATACGCCCCAAAAAGTCCCGTTTCCGTTCATCCTGCCCTCAATCAAAATGCAAAAAAAAAAAAAACTCTGGGCAGAATTTTAGTCTGCTGCTGTACGCGCGGCGGTCACAAAAATTATAGTAATTTTACTGACTGCCACGTGCTGCACGCGCTCCAATCACTCAGCCAATTGTACACTATTCTTTGGAGCCGTGCAGGTAGCCAGCCAGAGCACCGCAGTCACTCTAAACCTAGAAGTACAAGACTGCGCTCCCACTATTCGCGTGACCGTGCTTCTTACCTGCGAAACCATTTAGCTAGCAAAAACATCCGGCTAAAATACCAATACTTAACGAAACAAAGCGATTGAAATGCTGCACGAATTGGTGCTGCTTGCACACGGGTACAGAAGACGTCATTCAAATCTAGGCAACCGTCAAAATGAGTCACGAAGACGTTAGGGCTAACCGCTTACGTGGGCCGAAGTTAGCGAGCAACTTTGCTTCGTTAAATACACAGAAAAGAATAAGAGGTTAACTAATGCCTTACCTGTACTTCCCGGCAGCGTTTCTTCGTCCGGTAGATAAATCCAAGGTCGTCATAGCAGCGAAAGATCCCAACCTTCAGGCGCGAAGCCTGCGAAGGCCGTGAGTGCACTCCTGCCGCATTGCGCGCGCATCGTTACACCGTGCGCATAGTTCCGGTAGCAGCCTACGCGCCGCCGCCGATGTGACGTTCGTCTGAAAGAAAGACTAGTTCCACACATGCACGCACCAATATACGAACCAATATACCACTTGCTGGCGTGTCCATGATCTAGTGCGGACGCACAGGCATGCAAGAAGTAAGCGATGTCGTGTCGTACTGTGTCGACGCAAGTGTGACGATAAGGGCAGGTCCAACTTCCCATGTTGCATGAAGCGTCTTTTTGAAAGCCCACTTCGCGCGTAGCACATTGTTTACAAAGCGCTGCCCTGTATTCCGCGCTGGCGGTACATCACAGTCTGCCGCGGCCAGTCAGTCACCCGCCACGTCTTGGCTGGTACACCGCCTGCGTCGGTTTTCACCGTAGACGCGAGATATCGTCGCGATCGCAAAGCCAGAAAACATAGAGCGAACTTTCAAGACGGAGATCGCGCGGTGGAAAATCTGCCGTGGCAGGACGCCGTATGCTCGTCGGGGTCAACTACTAAGCCACGGCGTCCACCGCCGCGCCGCCGCTGGGATGCTCCCAGTGTGGCTAACTCCATGCCCATAATCAACGTCGGCGTTCATTAAACAGACCCAGTGAAGGGGCTTCCTGCTTGGGCTATATGTCTTTTGACGATTCTGCCTGACTCGGGGGCGTTTCTTCTCCTGAGATATGTGTTTTCAGTACTCAAAAGCGCTAGAGGCAGTGGTAGAGGCAGTAAAAAAAGCGTCCCCGGGGATTCGAACCAGCGACTCCCAGATCATACAACCGGCGTTCTATCTACACTCCACGTCACCAGAATGCCGTTTACTGCAAAATAGGGCATATCGCTGGGGGACTGACTAAAGAGGTTAAGAACATAAAGCATCACATTCGCCTTAGTACACGCAGGATTACGGCTGCCGCAGCCTTGCACAAGTGACTAACTATTTATTCCTGCTCAACCAGGTGCGCCGTAGTGTCCAGCAATCGCGTTGCTCCTTAGAAGTGCATGGTAAATATTGCTCACTATCATGGTGGCGTTTGTCCATGGGGGACTGGCTAAAGAGGTTAAGAACATAAAGCATCAAATTCGCATTAGTGTACGCAGGATTTACCACGATGTCAGACATTACCTTACTGCGGCCGCAGCCTTGAACAAGTGACCAACTACTGCGAAGCCTTTCGCGTCAACTAATTGATAAACACCATACAGTCGGTCGCCATTTTTCATATAGTGTAAGCAGGTATTGCTCAAAGAATGTATCCTGTGTCAGTTGTGTCAGTGCGCCGCAGGACTGCGATTTTCTTGCAGCAAAATATAGGCGGTTTGTTTCGGTTAACTATTTGGATTCACAAGACATTGGAATTGCTCGTGTGTCGTCAAATCACACGCGCCACTCGCAAGAGCGAGAGACGACACCGGAACGTTTAGATACGAGACCTATTTTCCTCTGAGGAACTCTGTAGACACGCCCTCACTTATAGTGCCCCCTACTTAGAGTCGTTACGCAGAAGAGGAAATGGAGTGTCCGGTGAAGACGGGTCGACTGCTGAAGCTTCAGTGAACACTGTTACTCAAACTTTCCCGACAAAACACACACGCACACGCACGCACGCATGGCAGCACCGAAACCCACACACCCGCCCACACGCACACGCGTATGCGCATACGCACTCATGAGCACGCACGCACGCGCATACAACACTACAACGCACACGCGCACACGCAAACACACACACACACACACACACACACACACACGCACACCCACACACACACAAACACGCACGCACAAAGACACATGAACACAGCACCGTGTCTTTTAAGCTACAAGATCAGACCCAAGAAGCACAGTTACACTGGAATCCGTAAAAATACTCAAGGACACATGATTTTAATGGCATCTGGAGCGGTCCTCATAGGGTAATCGTATTGCAATGCTCCTCGTCATCGCTTTTGGTGAATTTCCCCGTCAGAAAATCTCGCACTTTCTTCACCATGAGCAGTCTGGTGTAGGACCCATGCGTAGACAAGTCGGGACAGCGTACGGCGTAGTCCGAGTACTCCATCCCGTAGACAGCGACTCCGTACTCAAGGGCCAAGTTCTGCGATTTTCCTTCGCACAGCTGTAAAATGCAGCAGAATTCAATCAGGCTTTTCTTAGACGGCGCGTTAACAGCTGAATGCATTCTCTGAGGCACCTGAGTTCAACCACGCACACAGCCAGCTGATTGTGTGAGCGAAACTACCGGAATATACTTCTACAAGAGTCCATTAGGAGCCATCGAGGTTTAAGTTATCTTTACTAACTTAAAACACAGTAGTTCTGTCGGCACCCATAGAGATTATTCACCAACAATCTAAGCCACGATAGCAGTGCCAGATGCCATTTATTGAAACGGCAGTTTGAGAACGAGTTATTTTAGTGCGTCTGACTCGTTTGGCCCGTTGACACACAGGGAATTTCGCGGGATATTCGCGAAAGTTAGTTTATTCACACTGCCATGTATTTTGCAGAGCGACTACGTAAAATCCCCGAAGCTGTTGTTTAGGCGCGAGAAGTTCAAAAAATTGGTGACGTTACATGGTAGTCGAGCGGTCAATTTGCGCTTCATGTCCGCAGAAGGACCGAGATCAATTGTGCGTACGACCAGGTGCATCAGCCTTTTTCCGCAAGCCGTACCGGGACTCCTTTCGCGATCTGATTTCATACTCTCTCTTGTGAAGCTGGGGCAGGGGTAGAAAATTCTGTTATCCAAATTATATTACATGTGTTTGGAATTGCTTTGGCAAATAAATGAAACAAACTAATGCCCTTTGCCCATCTGGTAGACGTCGCTTAAGTTCACATCAGCCAACTATGGGCGGAAACAGGACACCAGATAGCTTTAGAGGACAGGAGAACCAGTTTTGGCTTAAGTACCCTTTCGGGGGTCGGTGCGGACAAGCTATAGTACACGTACTACCTATTTCCTTGGCCACAGTGTGTACATACAAAATAGACCAGCCCAGTTTAAGAGCTGCCTTAGCAAGCGCGCCGCGCATGTTACGAGAACAGACTAACGCATGGGGTAATTCTTTTTGCCAAAACCTATCGTGAGCCAACCTAAGCCTTCTAGACCTCCCAAAAAATTCAAAGAATAGGACTAACCTTTGACTGTGACAAAATTGTTTTATTTCAGTCAGAAAAAAGTGTTCTTTATTGCTTTTAGGCAAATACGTTTCAGCTTCGCTTTGGACATGGCCTTGTACATTGAATGTTTTGCGGCCTGCGCACTATTCGCGTGGCCTCCCGAACTTCGACAGAGATTGTACCTATTTGTCGCACCAGGCCGGCTTTCCGTCATCTCATGTCTTCTGCACAAAACCGGGCACTATGACGGACCCCTGGTTTTTCAGCAACGGATACGGCTTTACCATTATCATCATAATAATATTCATCATAATTACCATCATCAGCCTGTCTACGCTCACATGAGGGCAAAGGACTCCACCGTAAGGCTGTAATTATCCCGGTCCCGTACTAACTGCCACCAATTTATTCCCGCAAATTTCTTGATCTCATCTGCCCCCATAACATTTTGCAGCTCCTTGCCCCGCTTGCCTTCTAGGGAGGTCCACTCTGTTGCCCTTAATGACCAACGGTTACCTTGCCTTGGCATTACATGCCCTGCCCACACTCCTCCCGCCCTGCCTACGCAGGGATAGCACCTTGCGAAGAGGCAAATCAAGCGACGCTTCATTTGTATTTCCTCCCGGCTTTTCCCACGCTGCGGCTGTTGCTGCTATTCTGTGACTGAAAACGCACTGTGAGCCCCGCGCATCCTCTTCGCCACTATTCCGGAGGAGAGAAGGGCACCCAATACCGGCCACCTAGCGCTGTTGCTTTCACAACAAACCACATATGACACTCGTCTCTGAGAATTAAGACTGATTAAAAGAAGATAGCCTCATGATCATTATCATCATCATCACTACTGGCCGCCGCAACGGAGCTTGTCCCTCTCCGTTGCTGCTCGCTTGGAGCTGGCGCTCTAACAGCCTCCTAGGCTAGTATGCACACGAAGCCCGCAAACAAGCGCCAGCGAAAATAGCTCGAAAGTGGTCCCCAGCTTCCTGGACAGGCAGGCTCAAAACAACCGTCACCCAGAACAGGGGCGTCATCGCTACGGAGCGAACTGTGGTGTAGACTACGGATGTATGCTACGTCTGCTACCTCAAAGACGGGAGTACAGGCAACGTCATGTGGCGGCAGTGAAATTTAGCGACCGTCGCGAGCACTACGGCCTGCAATGGTAACTGGAACAAGACTGCCATCGAAACTTTCCCCTCGATGACATTTTCAACAGCGTTTGGCATTTGAAAGTACCATCATTTTAAATGGTGCTTTTTGATGTCAATGCTCCAGTTCAGAACACTGATGGTAACACAATACAAGGATGGTTGAGAGCTTCGCTTTACTTCAAATTCTAGTCACGCGTGTGTTTAGACAAATTTATAGCGAAGCTATGTAGGGCAAATTTCTGGGAATTTTTGCGTCCACGGATAGAGGGGCACCGACAAAGAATTGTGAAACTTGCGACAAAGCCAACTTTCTGCAGGATGCTCTCTGGCTCTGAATCTGTCTTGGAAATTATCGTACAGAAATTGACCGCTAGAGTAACTGTATTACCACATCGAGTTTTGTTGTCTTAATTAGCTCTGAGGGAAGGTGAAAACGTTGCAAACTTATTCTCAGCTGGCAGACAAGAATACATGACCATGGAAGGAGGGAGTAGGGTCACAGAAAGTGGCTGTAACTCTTGCCAAATCCAACCTATCACGAAATAAATTAGATGACAATTAGCAGCAAAGAAGACTCTCAAACCCAGATTTCTATTTGCTTTTATGAATTTGTTAACAGTGAAATTGTAACTATTCTCGAATTACCGCCTGCTAAAAATAGTACGTGGCCATGCAAAGGGAAAGCATGGTCACAGAAAATCGTAAATATTGTTGGCACAAAACTATGCCGAAACAAACTATATGGAAATCGGCCGCTATCATGACCCTAAGACTACGCCAATTTTTGTTTAGTTAATTAACTTTGTAGTTCACCGCGAAGTTGTAAATATAGTAGAATTCACGCCTGCTGTCAGCACCTTAGCTTCTACGGGATGAAAAGGGACCGACCCATGCTGGTACGAGACCATGAAACTCTAGCCTTTCCAAGTTTTATTCAACAAGTTAACTAGTAGGTATGCGTAATCACAAATTACAACAACGTTCTTTGTTTCTCATCGGACTGCGTCCAGCTGCGCTGGTGTTCCAGCGCAACAGAGTCGAAAGGGCGCTGAGTTTTTTCCGATGACACGTACCTTTGTGCGCAAAGTTAATTCGTTGTCGAAAGTTACAACCCATCGGGTAGCATCGTCGTAAGAAAAAATTGCCTTGTTGGTGGGGTCTTCTGTCACATTAGACCGGAAGGCCGTATTGGTACAGAGCTGCACAAGAAAACGCATGCAGAGTCAGTGTCATTGTGTCCGTGCAAAAAACTGGTCTGATTTAAAGCCATAAGAGGTACGGACTCATCAAGAACGTCGCCGAACATGAACATTAGCCTGTCTGCAATTGATCAGCTACATTCAGTTCACATAGCAGAAACGTTCACGGCTCCGTATGCTACAAACTGGAAAAGACGCGACATAGATAATCTGGTCTGGGACGTGTTTTCAGAAACATCAAAAATTTCTTGAACACGTTGGGGGTTAATTTTGTGAATTGTGTGCTCCTTCCATTTTGGACACCTCCGCCTCGGCTTAAGTTATATTCTGCTTTTGTTACGTCGTACCGTTTTAATGTCAGCAGACCTTCTCTACGCGAACACCTTACAAGCCAGTGGTGCGAGGTATGGGACACAAGCCGAGGAAGCAATCACACGGGCGTTACGCGGGCCACCAGATGACCTTTTCGACTTAAATGGACGTGCGGTGCTTGTATTATTTACATGCGAAACATTTTCTGACGGACCCTGACAGTTCTCAAAGAAACTTTTAAAATATTCTGTGGGCCTTGACGCAGTTCATCCGTCTTGTAGTGCCACGCTTTGGCAAGGGGAATAAAGAAAAAATGATGCAGATAATAGCTTTATGTAAGACGATCGCTCTACAAGCAAACAAGCTGTATCAAGCTTTGTCTGCTTTGGCTGCGCTGTTTGTGATCAGTAGGGCAGAAAGTAAATCTCCATAAAGGTTTACTCTGATAATCAATTCACAAGGCCTTTAAGAATTCAGGCCCCACATCCCGTTCGACAAACCCTGAAGGTTACATGTATGGGATGTTGCTTTGCCTATGTAACGAAGTGGTCGTTCAGTAAGGAACGAGACGATTCGTTGTGCAGCGATGGGTTTGAAACTACTATACATCCTTTCTGCATGATTATGGAATCAGACAAAAAATGACGGTAATATTGCATGGGTTGTGCGAAAAGACTATCATTGTCGCTCAATTCGGACTGCATGCTGTACTCCTACACGATACATCTAGTTAAATTAAATTATTTGAAATCCGCTGAATGGGTATACATATTTTGCGCATCCCCGAAATGTGCGACGTTGAATTGCTACACCTGCCATAAATCCAAACAATTTAAACGTAATGCTCTAATGAGAGAAATAGAAAGGTCTAACTTAACATCGACAACGGAGAAACTGGTGTAAAAGATCATCCTTGCATTCAGTGCTCTACAGACAATAGGACCAAATGCGAAACTAGATTTGGGGCGCAATTTTAAAGCTATTTTTTAAAGACAAAGGTATCTTTACATGGGCTTAAACTACCTTGCATGTTCCTGGTGAACCAAGTAGATTAAAATCATTGCCGAGGAAGAATAGCGGATTCCATATTTCTTGAAATCACAACAAGTTCTTTGTCACGCAATTATTGTTCGTAGCAACTTATAGTTTCTCGTTGCTTCTTCTCGCAACAGAAAAACGTGGAGGCATTGGTGGCAGAAGTGTACTTATTTAAAACCCAATTACGTTGTTTTTTATATATAAATATTTTTCCCGCGCAAATAATGGGTTCGATATCCCAAGACGTAGCTAAGAAGGCAGTCTACTGATATGAAATGAATGCAGTTACACTGACGCCGCCTGAGCGAAATATTTCAAAGCTGTGCTTATGCAGGCCGAAGAAATGCACGACACGCTCAATATCAGCGAGATGTCCCTCGAACGCACTCCCCCTTACCACTTCGTATGGGACGAGGTAATCATCTGAGTGGTAGGTGCACTCCGTCCCGATACGGAGGTCCCCGTTTTCTACCGCTCGATACTTGCGGCCGAACATTGCCACCGACACGACGAGAGCGCATGCATCGGTTTTGTTGAGTTCTTCAAGCATCTCAAGCGCTTTCAGCTGCAATAAATGACAACAGAACCCATGTTACAGACAGGAGACCAATGGCTAAAAAGCACTGGCGTCAAGACTCACTCTGCATTCACCTAAATGGGTAGCCACATTCACGTGTTTGGTGAGATACACCCGGACACTCTGCTCGCCATGATATCAATGCGGTTTGTCTTGTCCGTGGGTGCAGAATGTTCTCTCTCAGGGAGAGCCATTGTGTTTAACGTGTGTTCTTGGACAGCTAGAACACAGTACACTGCGTGGATGTCGTGTAGCGCCCTTTTAAAAATTTGTGCCTTTGTCGGACAATGGAATCGGATATGTTGCTATAGTTGCAGATGTTTCGTCATATACCCTGCTCTTCGTCATAAACCCGCATTCTATGCGGAGGAGCCGTATGAATGCACTGAACTCAGATGCAAATGCACAGCCGTTAACTGGCAGTTTGTAGAAATCATCTCAACCGCGAGAAGTGTTCGTTAGGAGAGGTGATGACGAACGCATATTGTCGTTAATAAATGGCCTGGTCGTAATGAAAGTATTTGCCCGCTCAAGGTAAAGTAGTCCCCCCATTTCTTTTCTTGCTTTGTATTTTTTGGCTTACTTGGGTGGTGTTGTTGCACATGCGTTGTCATGTTCAATTTCGCTATTAAAGGGGAAAAGGTGCTGATGTATCGGGGAGGTAATGGCCTTGCCTTATACTTTGTGGACCAGGGTTCATTTCCCATTCAAAGTAAAATGCACCCATTTTTATAACCAATTGATTTACATTATAGAACTGCATTTACAAGCGCGGTTTAATACAAATTGTGACATTTTTGACGGACTTCTTTACTCTGTGTCCATCGGAGGGCATTCTTATAGCGAGACAAAGTTGCTTTTCCGCCCAAGAAGGCACTCAAAGCATTCGCCTTATAAAGTTTACTCATCCAGCATAATTGAGTATTCGATCAGGTGAAATAATGCAGTAATATCTGAAATCGCCAGTTATGGCTGCCTGCAATGGCAGCCTTGGCGTCCTGTGCATGCGACAAACCTGACTGGGCTCGTATAGCATCGCTCCATTCATAATTGTCGGCGGGTAGACGAAGCACTTGCCGCCGTACTCCAGTTCATCAAAGCCGATGTGCCCATGTGCGACGATGAACGACGGTGTGTACACAGCCCTGAATGCAAGACAGAAAAGTGTGTTGCGTATGGTGTTATGCGTTGCAAAGTTACCGTAGGGCAAGAAGCATGATGTTGTACTTCATCAAGGTTCTCTGATGAATCGAGAAGAGAGCTGTTTAGTACAGTTTCTTAAACAAATAAAAGTGGCACACACTCGACTCGGACAGAAGCAGGAAAAAAACCGCCCTCTGGTTTGTATATTTCCTTCTGGTGTGCGTGACGAGTGTGCACTACTTTAAGGTGTTCAAGACTCTCTGAAGGGAATCGGCCACAACCGATGTGGCAAACCCTCAGAGCACGTGAACGTACCTCAGATCCTTTTTGTAAGCCTTCGTAGCATCTAGTGCAATTTTTTAGGTCACTGTTTAGTGGTCATGAGCATCTCAACATCAGAACCCGCGTGGCACTCACGTGAGGGCGTCTAAAACGCTGAGACGGTTTCCTGCCACGACATAAAACCCCAATCCTGTGTATGCGACTTCCGTGGCTTTGGTACGGAGCCCTTGAAGGGTGTTGTTTAAAACCTGCAAGGGAACATGCCAAAGATAACAGCAGGCGCAGTGCTGGAGCACGCGCATGTCAAGGAGCATGCATTCGTCGAAAAGTTCAAAAGCCACGTGGCTTCCTAGTTGATTGATTTGATTGATTCTGGGGTTTAACGCGCCGACGCAACGCAGGCGATGAGGCGCGCCGTAGTGGAGGGCTCCGGATTAATTTTGACCACCTGGGGATCTTTATCGTGCGCCGAAATCTCGTACACACGGGCGTTTTTGCTTTTCGCCTCCATCAGAAAAGCGGCCGCCGCGGCCGGGAATCGAACCCGCGACCTCGTGCTCAGGTGGCTTCCTAGTGAAGGCAGGCGTAAGTTGAGGTGTTGTTCAGTAACCAGCCAACATTGAATTTAAACACATATAGAAATTTGCAATGCAAAAAGGCTAAAACGCAATCATTGTTTATTTGGCGAGATTTAGCATCAATTATATGCCCGCAAATTTTTTAAATTAATGGCTTTTGGTGGGGTATGGGAACTATAAATTAAGGCGTTCGGATTCATTTTTTTTTTATTCTTAGCGCAAGTTCACACTGATATTTACACCACTGAGCACTCGCTATATTCAACAGCCTCATTAGCAATATTAGGCAATTTAAAATCAGCGCCTTTAGACGCTGCTTAATTTGAAGGCCTCCGAGAGACCTTACGACTGCCTCCTGTGCTTATTGGCATCACCGGTGTAAATATACTAACCAAAAGTAAACAGCGTGAGCGAAGCTTCGAGCGGTCGGTGAAAACTATTGAAAACACCGTAAGCATGTTTACCCCGCGTAAGAATCATGATGATTCGCAGCGTGAAGTAAATGGCTGTTTTAGAACTCATTTATTTCGGCAGAAGCATAACTGCCTATATGTTTTCCATATGTGCCTTTCCCTGCACAGCGATGATGTGACCAAGACATTTTCAATGATTGCCACTTTCGAAGTCGATTAGCTATCAACCATAAAAGAAGCAGCATTGCAAAGGACGTTCGCTATTATGGGACCTTGCGCAGCATCCTATCAGACTGCACAGTATACCAGCGCCTTCGCACGAGTGTGCGTGCGCACGCCTATTTTAATGCGCATCCGACAACTTACAAGCTCCTTCGATGAAGCAATTAATCAGGCAGCTTTTAGATATGGCATTGATTTGTTCTCATTCTCATGTATCTAGCTCCTGTTGTGCGGTATTTGTAAAGTTCCTGCAGCTCTAAAATACAGTTGCGGAGCGTTTTTCTTGCGTATTGCCTTACGACGACTAAAGCAAGTGTAAACATACTCTAAGCGTGGCGAGTGCATCTCGAAACTCCTCGGCGTCGAATCTGGTGAAGTCGATGTTGAGAAACCCGTAGTGACGTATCCCCCGTTTCCAGAGCTCGGCAATGTTCCGTCGCCCATCATGGGACTCTACGTCCTGCGCCACTTTCACCTGCGCCCTGCAAGATTTGAACGAGATAGCACTGAGCGTCTGTTCCGACACGTCGTTCACCAATATAAACCTATATACTGCAAGAGGCCATGAATGGCTTAGATGTTTTCGTGAAATAACTGCGTGTGACAGCAGAAAGTATATTGGTGCGATCTTGCCCCCACACAATAGACACAACACATACGCAGATATAGACATGGACACAACACACGCAAAAGACCGCACGCAAACACACACACACATACACACGCACACACACACACACACACACACACACACACACACACACGCACGCACACACACATGCACACATGCACACACACACACACACACACGCGCGCGCACGCGCACGTGCGCACACGCTCACGCACACACACATGTGCAAAAACATGCGGTGACACATGCACAAGGCGGCTCACGAAAATAAACCTTTTTGGAGACAATGATTTTACTTTTTTGAGTAAAACTCCGGTATGTGTTGATAGCAAAAATATTTTTGTACTTCTAGAAAACAGAAACCAATCATCTGAATTTTTATAGAATAAATGGACTCTGTGACAACATAAGTAACTGTGTTCTCTGTAACCGTGTGCTCTGTCGCCAGGCGTTTTCGGATTATGATTTACACCTCTAAAATCTGTGTAATTAACTGAGAAAAAATTCGTGTGGTTTTGGCAAAACAAACCTATGTCCAACCTTTCCAAAAACCACTCCTTCAAGGCGGAAAATGGCAGCCTAGGGAATTGTGGTGAGATATTCCTGTAGAGGGTTTGTATTAAATTCAGTGATTCACTTGTATTTTCGCAAAGACAGAAAAAAATGTTGAGTGAGTAGCGAGCGAGGCGAATTTACTGAATTTGGGTTTTGAACTACACAGAAAAATGTTTCGCGATTCTGCAGAGTTCTTCCGCATTCTGTGGTTACGTGAATAGCCTCTTGTCAACTGGTCTGGACCAAGATTCAGCGGCAGTGCAATCTGTTCAACTTGAGGATGCCGCCATATTGCCTGTAACCACTGCGCCTGCTCCTGCCACTGTATTTGATCAGTAGTGTTTTTTTTTTTGTTCGCACGTGGGCTTTTCGGATTCAATGTTTTGTAGAACCGAGCTCCTGACAACCCCAGGTTACAGGCTGAGAAATCCCACCCATTAAGAGCTACGGGGTATTGGTAGAACGTTCGAAGAATGTGGAAGCGAAAGTCTACATGGAACTTTTCTTGATCGGCTGATGAACTTTCTGTTGAACTTTGCGGCTGCAGCCATCCCCAGTTGACGAGGACCGTGACAGCCCCTTCGAAGATCGTTTCGCCCACTGGCCATAGTCAGGAGACTCCTGTTTGTCAACCATGGTGACGGCTTATACAGCGCGTCCAGCAGCGGCCTAACTTCCACCCGTGATGCTGTTTTTTTTTCCTGGTGCACGCTCCACTACCTTGTCTGAGAATACTACTGTGATGCTCATACCCCAAGTCTCTGTGCGATCTCTGCTGTTCATACGGTTCTATTATAAAGCGTTCCAAAACATATTGATATAAAGCTTTGGTTATAAACATTGAAAAATGTTAAAACAAAGTGGTTTACAGCTACAGCTATGATGATTTTTCACATGCATGAACAAAATTCCTCAAAGCTGTACGTATGTTAGAAGCGCGAGACGTCCCATAGCGCAAGCTTTTCATGTGCGCATGTCTGTTGCCTTGTTCGGGGGCTTGCTTTCTTTTATTTCACTTCGCAATTGTACCTTGCTGGCAACTTGGGAACAGAAACTTCTCAAGTGTTGATTTGGCAAGTAGCCGTTCTCAATACTGTTTTTCGCTTGTCTTCTGTTGTCGGGGAACGCCGCCAATTGTCCGGAGTCGTGAAGAGAAACGCGCCTAAGAAGGATAACAGATGAACATATACAAAAATGCTATTGTCGTCGGCGGGCCCGAAACACTGATGAATGTGCACAAAAGGTCAAACGCATGCGCCATGTCTGGCATGACGGCCAACGTCGTGGGGCAGCTAAGGTATCGCGCAGACGTAGGAAGCAGGCTGGGGAATTTAGCAGCTAAGCTAACAGGATTTCAAGGGGAGGGACGAGGGAGGGAAAAGGGCGCGAAACTGTCTGCCATTTGGTGCCGACACCATATCAGGCCAGTGAATTTAGAACAAAATCCTCCTTGAACCATACGTTCAATAAAGTGATCTTTCTGGACTGACAGCTAGCGTTAAGTTGTACGGTGTGCTATTGGCGGTTCGACATCGACTTGAGCAATGTCGCAATGGGGTGTATCCAGCAAGACAGACTCGTGAACGCCAAATGTTTCTGGGCTCCTTTCTAGACGCCGGGAGTGTCAAAAACTTCCAAGCGTACGGGGACTGTAAAAGCAATGTTCTCGAAGCTGCTGTAACCTGATTTTCCCCGCAAACGAATATGTGTACCTCCCGATGCCAGACAATCTACCGAGATCGAATGACGCCGAAAAATGGCTATTCGAAGCACAACGTTCCGAATTACGTCACCTAAGGCTCGCGATAATCCACCTGGTCCAGTGTAATGGCTCACTTTTTCCTGGTCACTCTAGAATTGATAGCCAGAACTTGTTTTCGTGCTTGCGGTGAAAAGGTATGCGTTCATGAGCTTTGTATGCAGAAGTTGTGCGTTCGCGAGGCGCAAGTTTTGAGGGCTCACATTTGCATCACACATTTGCATCACAATCGCATCACTTTGGAGTGTCGAAGAAAGCAATAAAAACTGGGGTATCGTTAGTACGTATGCTTAAGGGGCCTTTTCACAAGCTAGAACATCAGACGTTGATGTCGCGGATCTCACCCATAGCGCAAAGACAGCCCATACTGCGTTGAACTGGGCGCCGCTGCCTCCGACGCGAAGTGATTCAGGGGCCTCGCTGACGCCAGAATGTTCACGACGTTTAGCTGCGGCTGGCCAGTGCCGTACAAGCCTTCGTAAAACATGAACTCGCATAATCCATTCTCGGGAAACTCTACCGACTCGTTCGTCGCCTCGCCGTAGATGCAGATAAGAGGGGATTTGGGCATCGGCGATTCTGCGCAGAAAGCCACAAAAGTGGAAGAGATAAAGCTCTGTGAATTGTTCAAAAATGCAGTCTACAAGAAACAAGAAGGCGAAATTCAAAAAAGTGCAACAGTAATAAAATCTCCCCACACCTGAGGTCAACGCCAAAAGTGATGTCACAATCCGAAGTACTAATGTTCTTTATAACTGACCCTTCATGTTAAAACCAATGGCAGCATAAAGCCTCACATAAAGAAGCCGCAAAAACATCTTTAGAAATCCCCAAGATCTGCAAACATTGCCCTGGAGCCGAGGAGGCTTTCCAAAGGCATTTCCATCACAGAAACGTTTCATCACTACCAGCCACTTGCTCGGACTTCCTGCCGAATTTTCCTGAGGAAGCTGTATTTATGAAAACTCAGATTGCGCAATGCTATAGCCTCTGTAGATACTGCCGCGAGGTCCGGAAATTTGCCTACGTGGAAATTCGGAACGAATTGCAACGTTGTAGTGCCTTTTTCTATAAAGAAAGAAAGCGCACCAACTGGGCCAAATCCACGTCATCCCGAATACTCAGTGCGCTTTAAATTCGATGTCCCTCGAACATTTGTATATAGCCAAGGACAAGAGAACTTACGAGCTGGCAGAGGAGTATGAGTAGTGGTGGTGGGCCGAGGCAAAGGATAATATACTGGAACGGTTCTGGAACCTGGTTGCTGGTTTGTTGATTGGTCAAAATCAAAATCCGCTTCGTCACTTGCACTTTCTTTTTCTGCGATGCCAGAATAAAGCAACATTTTTTGCCGCTAGTAAACCCGGTCTATGGAGATCAAGGAGTACTGACAACGACTTTGGCGGTTGGTGTTTTAGATGCAACGCATCTCTTTAACTCGCCTTGTCCCGCGTCGTTGTCGCGGCGTAGGCCACATCCCTCCCCCATTCTCCTCGCCGCGGCAGCTGCGCCCTCCGCCGCTCTCACCGCAGCGCCATCTGTGCGTCAGCGCGGGCAGCGCGCAGCTTGCGCTCGGTTGCGCTCGCTCCCGTCGCCGTGCCAGCTGTGCGTTAGCGCGCAGCTTGAGCTCTGTCAAAAATTTACACCATCTTCCCACGAGGGGAACCATGGGGTAGATGCGAGGCATTGGGGGTGAACATGCTGTGAAAAAAGGATACACAACAACAGCAATCCACACGCTGACATGGCTAACATAACGAAAACGCAACGGCAACCCCCGATGCGTTGCATCTACCCCATGGTTCCCCTTGCGGGAAGATGGTGTAAATTTTTGTACAGCTCATTTTCTTTACAAGCTAAGATATCCTGAGTGAGGTATAGAGGCCATGCGGGGCGAGTAAATTGTTTCGGCTTGGTTTGTACAACTTCGCCAACGGGATAACCCAGTGGGCACATTAGCCTGCAACCCTGACATCACTAAAACCGCCTTTTGTATTTTAATGAAAACAATTTTACGCATTCGAGTGTCTCCAACGTTATATCAAGTATTAGTCACGTAACCAGCGGTACTGGGTGAGCGAAGACACGGCGCTGGCAGAGAGTACGGGGTGACGCAGGTACGTGCAGCTCCGCTCGCCAGATTGGTACTTTTCGAAAAAAAAAACAGAATTCGATATGGCGACAACGGAGTGGATTACGCTAACTAAAACTTTCTATGAAAAAAGCAGTTTCCTGTAATAACTGTAATGAAGTCGAACTACTTATAGCAACCCCTAATATAACGCTCTATCGGTCATAGCAACCATATTTCAGGGCACTTGCGACTTTTCTATGCCACCCATTGAAACTGCGTCTAGATATACCGAACGTTTCACAAAGCGTCCTACTTTTACAACAAACACTTCCGACGTGGTTACGGTAAAAATATGGTGAACAATAAATTGAAAGAAATCAACACAGTCCTTAAGGCATGATACGGGTAATGAGCTGGTGATTTCACAACTTAAGTTCAATCGGAACGAAGATATCCCAGATAGGCGAGCATTACCCGCAGTTTTCAGATGCCGCGACCGAGGTTAACCTCTTTCCAGGCAGAATGACACTTAGGAATAAAAAATAAAGAGGGAGCGTGAGGCGTGGAGTTCAGCTTGTGGTCAACCAGTGAACGGATAGTTTTTAAGATCTGCACATAAAATTCTGGTTTCGTCGCACATTACACCTCACGTGCTCGATCTATTTTTGTAGTTATATCTATTGTATCTATTGTAGTTGTAACTATTGTAGTTTTGTATCTATTGTAGTATCTATTGTAGTTTTAGCAGCCGTAAATTGCCCGTCACGGTAAAGGTAATTAGATGTGAATAGTTTAGAATTTTATAAGTTAGCAAGATGCTATAAACGAACATTATGTGCCACTCCGCATCAACTGCCCCTCAAGCGTTGCTGTCGCCAGCGTCGATCTTCACGCCACACTAGACTACCCGAACGCAGCACCGTGCGCTCCAGAGAGCGCTGATGGTTACGTAACTGCCACCTATAGATTGCGATTGGCCGACTCTTCGTTTGCATAGTTGGTGATAAAGAATATACGCATATATATATATATATATATATATATATATATATATATATATATATATATATATATATATATATATATATATATATATATATATATATATATAAATAAATATATATATATATATATATATATATATAAGGTTTGGCACTCAAGAAAACCTCGGAAAGAAAAGAGGAGGTTGTGGTGGGTCATAGAAACATATGAAGAATTTTTTAATTCAGAAAGAAAGTGGTGAAAAAATGCCCAACCGGCGGGCATTTTTTTCTTTTTGACAACCACTTTTTTTCTGACTCAAAAAATTCCTCATATGTTTCTATGACCCACCACAACCTCCCCTTTCGTTTCCGAGGTTTTCTACACTGCCAAACATTATTTTCTGTCTTATTTCACCGAGCCCCTCATTTCCCATTTTCTGATTCGCTATATACTTTTTTTCTGACTCAAAAAATTCTTTATCTGTTTCTCTGACCCACCACAACCTCCGCTTTGCTTTCCGAGGTTGTTTTTGACTGCCAACCCTTATTTTCTGTCTTACAGACACACACACACACACACACACACACACACACATATATATATATATATATATATATATATATATATATATATATATTCAACGAAATACTGATATCAGCACGTTTTCGTGGCTCTTGGGAGTTTGTTATAAGTGAATTAGCCTGTAGTTTAAATGCTCTTATTACATTTCCACACCAACGTCGGACCTAACCCCTATGACTAAACCTCTTAAAGTATGGCTTCTCACGATGCCCCAAAAGTGCCGCCACACGTGCGCACGCCGTTCCCTGTAGAACATGTGGTCAGACCCAGCCTACGTGGAGTCTTAATAGGCTTTCTAAGGCTGGAACGGCCTTGACTTTGGGTGAGGCGCAAAAAAATAGGCAATCGTGTAATGACGTCTGTTCTGTCGCAGTGGCTCGTATGCACACCAATTTCCCGCTGCGCCCTACGCGCAGGATGCAATTGAAACAAATTCACCATTTTAGATTATCTGTACTTCCTAAGAGAACCTAATCGCTGTATCCCTTCATGGGGCTAGTTCAGCTATCAGAGGCTGATCGTCTCTTTTCGCGTCTGCATGCTCGATGTTACATGGTGGGCTTTCACAAGAATTGCGCCATTCTCCCATGTTTAATGGTAGGGTTGGTTTATAAAAATTCACAGAGGTTGCGAGCATACAAGCGTTGTTCTTGGCAATCAACAAACACTGCCATACTAAACTTTTCGCATTAAAACGCGGAACTGTATACCAGAATCCTTACTGGTCGTGTAGAAGACGAGTGCGCTGGCGCCGACCGCGCCTAAGACCAAGCAGGCGATAAACAGAAGCATTTTACAACTTGTCATAGAGTTGGAGTCCCTAAAGAACCAGGAAAACAGAATAAGTTTTAGGGAAACAGTTCAGTAATGGTGTTGATTTTCAAATTGAATAGTCAGTTAACGCAAGTAGTCACTTATGCGACGCCGGTCTGGAAGTCACATTTCAGTTTTGTTTAACCACTTTAGTATATACATTTATTCGTATTTATGAATCCGTCTGCTCTACTAGGTAGTTAATGTTTTGAACAGTAACCCTCGAGTAAGACCACGTGCTATAACCATATTATATTGACATCAGCAACATCAAGCTGAACAGTGTTGCTTACTAATTATCGAGCTGAAAGAATGTTCAATGGCGTAGGAGTTGTAATATATATAAAAACCGTGGCTGTCAAATTATCTACGCAGTAAGTCAAAATAATGCGAAATGTTTCCCCTCTTCTGCCACAATTGCTGTTAACAGCCGACAAAGGCGCTCCGGTAGCATCGCGCCTCTAGAATCAGGTAGATAAAGTTAAGATTTTCTTTGCTACCATGTGGAAGCTCATACATGTCTCCACAATCTTGCTTCTATCAGTTCTTTGAGACAGAATTAACATTTTAGGACAACATAGCCTTTCATTAAAAAGGAATATACCGCATGAAAAAAAGTAATTCTCCTTCGGTTTGCCATGCAATGGATTCCAGCTGGTAATGCATATGACGACCACGACAGCAACAACGACGACGACGACAACAACAACACCAAGGACAATGAGAACGACCACAACAACGACAACAACAGCAACAAAATGAACAAGAGCAGCAGCAACAACGATGATGAAAACTACAGCAACAACAACAACAGCAACAGTAGCAGCAGCAGCAGCAGCAGCAGCAACCACAATAACAGCAATGACATCAACGACTGTAGCTTCTCCAGGTTAGCACCCGCTATTTTGAACTTCTGTGCACTAATTAAAACTATTTTTAACTCGGCTTAAGAAAACACATGTCGTGGTAAATGCCATACGCTAAGCTGTGGACGTTGAGAAGTTGATATAATTAATAAAAAGACAAGGTTTCCGGGCATACAATGCATTTAAAAAAAAGCAGTAGCTTCGTTTAAAAGATTTGCTTTTGCTACTGGAGCCATGAAAACAAGATGCGGCTTCGTTCAATTCGAAATAACTAAAGCCTTTCCATTCACAAACTGTTTGTTTAACCGAACGAACGCAACAAATATTGGGAAACTGTCTAATTATGTGCTGAAGTTAAGTCATATGGGCAGAAGAGTCATAACAATGGTGAGTATTACGAACAGAATTGTTAGTGTGAAAACTGTCAGTTAAAATTCAAAACGAATAACCACACCCACTACACTTGCCTGTTATATTTCTTGGCAGTGGCTTTGATTCGTCGCCGCCAGTCGCATAAACAAAATTTTGTTTATGCGACTGTTGTTAGGCTCGGGAATCGCCATTTCATCATACGGTTTCCTTTGAAATCTCGATTTTTTGCTTAAAGATTGCTAACAATTGGTATCATTTAAATCTTGGCCGAGAGTAACGACTTTTTTTAATGAAGCGGGCTAGTATTTTGCCTTTATGTACAATTGAAAAGCGCTACAGAGCGGCTGCTCTGAACATAGTTGTCGCAGACCCAGCCCGATAGAAAAAAAACGGAACCAAGTACTGTCTCGCTGAAAAAGCAAGTTTCAAATGACGTGTAAATTTATGCACTAGTGAACAATAACCAAAATGCCGAGCGATGACGTTGTACGCTTCCAGATTTAGAGCGATGAAAGCGGGTGGTGCGTGTTTGTGAGATCGGAGGAGGTGAGCAATAAAAGTCGGTAGATTCTTACTCGTCTTTGGGTGGAGCTGCTGGATGTACAACTGCATTCATAAGATAATGTTATTCATTGAGAAGTTTTATATCGATACAGTTAAAAAACAATAAACAAATAAATTAGATAAGTGTTACAACTTATCCTTCTATTATCAATTTATAGCTAAGGCATTGCCGGACCCACACACGAAAATGAATATTGCGGAAGCACCCAGTGGAAACTTGCGGATGAACGCGGATGTCACCCGCTTAACACCGAGCCTCTTCAAATACGTGTTCACCACTATGCAACAATGAGTTTCTGGGGAGACACTTTGGGGCAATAACGAAATTTGACATTAGAGTATGATGAAACAGTGATCTGTTAATAAATACCGGCACAGTGCCCCTTGGATCCCAACAGAAGCCTACAAATCCAGCCTTTTAATGCAGGGTTCGCCAGTTGACGAAACTGCATTGTTGGAAGCAATCTAATAAATAATATAATGTAGTATAACACTATAATAAGGGCAATATAATATGTTTTATCTTTACCTATAAAGAAAATCCCGACCGACCAGCTGACTGACTGGCTCATCAACACCTAGCGAAAAGTGGTTGGTATAGAGACTTGAAATTCCGCGAATGAATTTGCATAGGCGATTACTAAGGGCTTACTAAGGTAGGATATTCACAAATTGCTCTTGTAACCGAGAAACGAGCGACATTGCGTTTTCGTAAATTCGTGATTATCACGGCCACCCGTTCGCATATCGAAGTGCTTTTTGGTGATATGTGTATCCTAAGAATATCTAAAAAGTAGTTTTACCATTTCACCCTACCCAACCCAATTGAGGTTATTCCGCATTACAGAACAAAATGGGTGTTCCGAAAGATTCTCCAATAAACCTTTCTCTGATTCATTTATCCAATCATGTTTTTCTAACATTACAGAACAAAATGGGTGTTCCGAAAGATTCTCCAATAAACCTTTCTCTGATTCATTTATCCAATCAAGTTTTTCTAACATTACAGAACAAAATGGGTGTTCCGAAAGATTCTCCAATAAACCTTTCTCTGATTCATTTATCCATTCAAGTTTTTCTAACATAGGTTATTCATACAAATGCAGAAAACCAATTAGAAAGGATTTCTTGCGACGCCGGTAACAGGCAAAATGCTTTTAGACAAGTCATACGCCTGAACACCCGAACAAGCCTAACTGGTGAAGTCACGCCTAGCCAAACTGCTGCTTGAAACAGCTTCAAATTTAATGAGCACATTGGGGTTAAGGTGTTGGAGCTCAATATTGCTGAAAATTTTAAAAGAACACCGCGGAGAGAGTGAAAAGCTGTGAAACATTTTGCAGTTAAAAATTGTTTTATCTCACCCCATTTGAGATATCGAACTGGTTTTGGTTGAGCTTTGTATTTTACTCTGGTACCTAAACACTGTTGTCCAACATTTTTCTATGGTACCCACCTAAATGAGGCGCACAATATTTAGGGGAGTATGGTGTGTTTTTGCACATTCCTCAATACCCACACACCCCTTACTTATATCTCATTTGTTTTTTATTTCAACTTGTGCAAATCCAATTGCCCAAAAACCGATTCCAAGACTTCGTCCTAACATGAGTATAAAAGACGCAGCGAGAGTTTTTTTTTAATTTGCTTCACTCTGGACGTAGCGTTCAGTTGAATTTTCCCGCATTCACCTAGCGTTCGTTATCTATTTGCCCTCTCTGCAACCACGCGTCTACCGTAGGAGCCCGTGTCATTTCCCAGAAAACTGTGATCCATGACCATCGTTCATACCTGCGTAGCTAACACTTCCTATGGGTAAAAATACCTTCCCTCACCCAGTCCGCCTGCATCGTATGTTCTAAACGCAACCTGCTGGCGAATGCAAATTCTGTTTCCAACCCGAAACTCCTTGTCATGTTATATTACATGGCAAGAAAAACCCCTATCTCCCCCGTTTTCCATCATCACTTCCAACCCCTGAGCGAAGGGAGGACCTGGTGGTTAGCAGCGATCTGGATATCCAGGCACATTTGGCTTCCCCAGGGAAGGCTGCCCCCTCATCACATGGCTGCCTTGAAAAGAGAACCACTCCCACTTCACTGGCTCAATAAAAAGTTTTTCACACTCACTCGCTGGCTTCAAGACACCATCTTGGGGCAATTTGTCTACCCAGAGTTACAGTAAAACACGAGCTCCAGACGTTTCCCATTAACATGACACGGCTCCGGACGGTTCTCATATGTTGACAGCAGGCAGTAGTTCTTAATTGTGCACCCCATCATGATGAACTAGCCTAATATTACAACTAACAAATAACTGAACACGTGCTATACCCATTAGTGTCATTAGTGTAAGGTTCTACCCAGGCATCACCGGGTACTACCGCTCGTATGAAAATACGACGGCTTTGAAACTAAATACCTGCGTAAAGCGCCATGCAAACCTACAGATTGCAGCAGATCAAACTCATCGTAAGTTAGATGCACTACTGCACAGATGTTGATTGGTGGAAAGATATTTTCAGGCGTAATAAAACCGGTCGCTTGAAAACACGAAGGCCCCGGGAAATTTTATTTCAAATTTCGTATGCGGGAATGTATAACGCATCAAGCGTTACAAATAAACGAACGGGTTTTCCGTTACTCCGTCTTGAGACGCAACACAACTATTCATCGACATCGCGGCTTAAACGTACAGCAGGAGTAATAAAGCCAGCGCTGAATTTTAAAGTCCCATATGCGGTTAAAGAAATCAGTTTTTCATGGGTAAACAGATGATGCAGACAAACCACAAGTTTGGTTCATTCGAAAGATTGGCTCTTTAGAATCATTCTGCAACCACTTTAAACGTACAATTCGCCCGAATAATCTGTATAATTAGGAAGAAAGGAATGGCCATGCGACTCACTAGCTCAACTCCCGCACTAGAACATGTGACGTCATATACACAGCTTCGAGATTTACTGAGGCTGGCAAAGAAAACGCTAGTAAGGCAGGGCTTTTGAGCTTGCAGAACGAGCTATTTTCGCTTAAATATATTGCATATTCACATTATAGGAGTACAAATGGTGGGGTAAACAATGGAAGTTATGGAAGTCCGCGTCAACATAGAAGTGCCCGTGAGTAGTGCTGTCGCTACTGCGCGCACTATGCTTGTTATAGCTCCACAGCATTACGGTGCTATGGGATTGTTTCGCATGACACTAGCCGGTTGGCGTAAGCGGCTGTCTTACATCACCCTGTTTGGAGAGCATAGCTCATGTTTAAAGAAACATGTACTACATACTGCAAGAAGCACAAGCCAGGTACCAACACGTTCAGACGCAAAGGAAAGGAGGAAAGCGCTCCTGCACATTACGGCGGCGCCATCTAGAACGACTGATGGTAACTGAGGTGTTCCGCAGTTCCCTGCAGTCGCAACAGCGAACTAAGGTTCGTTTGAAGAGCTGTCCTGGTTATTTCATCGCCGCTGGAACAAAACAGGCGATTTGGCAGGAGAAATAAAATTCTAACATTAATAAATTCATTTCTCAGTGAATGAAGCATTGGATGCTACGGTAACACCGTTGGGGCCACTATAAAACACCAAATCTTTCGAGTAAAGCAAACTTGTAATCTGCTTGCACGGCCCCTTTTGGTACGACTTATGGGCGCCTAAATGACAAATATCATATTTAAACGCCTGCTCACTTTCACCGTTGTGTGAGTTCATTCTGAAGAGACCGATACTCCAATACTCCAAGTTTGGAAACTTCAACGTAAAATTTTTGTCATCTCTCACTGCAGTTCCTCACTTATACTAGACATTTCAACGCCTTTAAATTACAACGTGATTGAAGCTGCTCACACTGCCGGCGTCAAATTGCCACGGCATATCGAGCACCACACGCCCGCCCCGTAGGAAGTGAAGAGCGCTACAACTAGTTACTTACGGTTGGCATATCTACGCCGGTACGCAGCATGCGTCGTGATTCCGGGCCAGAACTCAGTTCCTGCAATTTCACACACACCAAAAATTTTATAACTTTCAAGAAGCACGGAATTGTCTATTGCTTGCTTGGAACGAACAGCAATTCCAGTATAGTGGGCACGCGAGCGCTGTTATTGGTCAGAGTGCTGAACGATCTCGCCTTCGAAATTTCCAGGTGTAGGCCGGGTTTCTAGAAGCTGGGACTATAGCGTACGACGCTAAGACAAGCCCTGGCTCACCGGTCCTGCTGCACCCGGCCAAAACAAGCAGCCATTCCTTTCATGACCGTTTCTACGACAGCATCGACGCTTGCCCTTCCAACGGCCCGTGACGATGACTGCCACCTTGCCGCTATCAGCACAATTGCCGAGGGGTATAAACAGCTAAATCAGCCAGCGCCCTTTCAGTGGCGAAGGAAGGCGGCGTTGCTGCCCGGATGGCTGAACGATTTCGCTTTCGCCATTTCCAGGTTTTGCCCTGGTTTCTACAGGCTGTGAATTCAGCGTACGGCGCTAAGTAGAGCCCTGACGACTCGCCTGTCCTGCTGAACCAGGCCTTAAAGAGAAGCCGTTCTATCCGTAACCGTTTCTTCGACAGCATCGACATTTGCCCTTAGGAATGGCCCGTGACGATGACTGCCACCTTCCCGTTATCAGCACAATCGACGAGGTGTATAAACAGCTACATCGGCCAGCGCCCTTTCAGTCGCCAAGGAAGCGGCGTTGCTGCCCCGATGGCTGAACGATTTCGCCTTCGCCATTTCCAGGTTTTGGCCTGGTTTCTACATGCTCTAACTGCACCGTACGGCGCTAAGACAAGCCCTGGTGACTCGCCTGTCCTGCTGAACCAGGCCGAAATGAGCAGCCATTCCATTCGTAACCGTTTCTTCGACAGCATCGACATTTACCCTTAGGAATGGCCCGTGACGGTGACTGCTACCTTGCCGTTATCAGCACAATCGACGAGGTGTATAAACAGCTACATCGGCCAGCGCCCTTTCAGTCGCCAAGGAAGCCGCGTTGCTGCCCGGATGGCTGAACAATTCCGCATTCGCCATTTCCAGGTTTTGGCCTGGTTTCTACAGGCTGTGACTGCAGCGTACGGCCCTAAGACAAGCCCTAAAGGCTCACCTGTCCTGCTGAACCAGGCCGAAAAGAGCAGCCATTCCATCCGTAACCGTTTCATTGACAGCATCAACATTTGCCCTTAGGAATGTCCCGTGACTATAACTACCACCTTGCCGCTATCAGCCCAATGGACGAGGGGTATAAGCAGTATAAACAGATACATCGGCAAGCGTCTTTTCAGTGGGCACGGGAGCAGCGTTGGTGCTCAGAAGGCTGAACGATTTCGCCTTCACCATTTCCAGGTAGGTAACAGACTTTGCGCTCCATTCCAAGCGCAGTAGTAATCGCTGTCTAGTGCTGCTCCCGTACCTATCTGCTTTGTGTTCAATTTATGACGAGTGTGCAAATGCTGTGCGAATGCTGATGAGCTGCGGTGATGTCAAGTGCAACCGTGGCCCCCCAAAAAAGGTCCCCGAAGGCGCAATACAGATTTGGCGAGGGAACGAGAACCTCAAACCGAAATTCTGCTGTACTGTGAAGATATAAAACGACAATAATGTGACACTAGAAAACCACAAACCGAACTTGCATAAGGTGAAGCCAACTTACTGCCGGCGGTAAACGGCGTAAGAGCGGCACAGGCATCTCTTGAGACCAAACTGTTTGATTTAAAGGAGTACTGACACGGAATTTTCGTGTTACGTTTTTTTCTCTGCTATGCGTTCCTACCAGCACACTAATCATATAATGACAGATTAGACGGTTGAGCGCAGCGTAAACATTCATTTACGGCGTCGTTTATTTGTGCCAGTTTCGGTTTCGACAAAAAAACGGCGAGCGGGAGCCATGACAGCATGTATCACATGGCGTCACCATTCTTGCCGTATCGCTGCCTCTGTGGAAGCACGTGCGAGCGAGCGCACGCGCGCGCCCAGACCGGCCGAGGTCTTCGCCATCCCCACAGGCCCGAGCAGCATGACGTCAGTCCCAAAACCATGACGTGTACACACGCCCGAGCAGCACGCGCCAACCACAGCCAGCGCGTCGGCTTCGTCACGGGAGCCCCGACGTCGGCAGTTTGGGGCACGTAGCAGATGATGTCACCTCGGCCCGCTCTGGGCTTTCTCGTGCGGGCGAAGATTAAAATGGATTCTAAATAAGTTTCGCTGAACGGTTGCTGTTGAAACTTGCTGGGAGATATCTGCTGATAAAAAGGAAGTGTTTTACATAGTTAGCTTTGAAATTTCGTGTCAGTACTCCTTTAAGTGAAAGCTTCAACAAAACTGAAGCCAGGTCGAGCGATATTGATCGCATTCCCTCCGGTGTACAAAGTTTACAGCAAGCCATTAATGACAAGTCTTTTCATTTTTAAGGTCACCTCGACGATCTTGAGGACAGGGCCAGTCCAAATAATTTACGTTTCCACGGTGTACAGGATGCTGTGAAAACCTGTCCCGAAACAGACAAGAAAATTTTTATTTAATTGCCCAAACCCTTGCCCTTGAGCTAGTACCTAACTCAATCGAGCGGGCTCACCGCTTGGGAGGTCCTTACAGAGCACAGAAATGCAGAGCAATCATAGTCCAGTTTAGCAGCTAGAAAGTTAAAGAAAAGATACTATCCAAATGATCCAAACTAACAGAATGCGACATGTTACTAACTGAATACTTTACATTGGCGACAAGACAAGCTAGAACAAAACTGTGGCAATACGGCAAAAAGCTTCCAGATTCCCCTGTATTAAAAATTTGTTACAACAGGCTGTCTGTAAGTGGTGCGACATACTCTTACGACCGCCAAAGTGACAGCGTGTGGGAAATTTCCGCTAATATTGCAAGTAGTGCTCGGAATGCTGGCGGCACCAACACCTTAAGATAAACCTCGAGCATTCGTGCGCACAGTAGCCCCACAGTTGCTTCTAATCGCGCAAGCGCTTCTTCCGATGCGCACAGATACTCTGAGCAATCCGTGTCAGCTAACCGTGGAGGCGCTGAAAAATTATCTTCGGCTCAAGCTGTATCTCTCTATGTGAGAGGAATTATAAATATACGGGACCAACTCAGCGTTATCGTAAGCTCATGCGACGCGGTAATATTAGTTTTAACCGAAATATGGCTCGGGGCTAAAATATGCAGCAGCGAAATATTACATGGAAGCAAGGGTTACGAGTTTTATCGCTGCAACAAGGAAGGGCGACACGGTGGTGGCACACTTATTGCTATAGCACATGGCATCCCGTCTTTTCCCATAAATGTTCCAACAAATTTGGAAACAGTTTGGGCCTATGCTACTTTACTAACACAAAAGTTATAATTGGGGGTTGTTACCGCCCTCTGATTGCGTCAGAAGGCTTTGTTGAGGAGCCATACGATCTTCTCAATATTCTCGCCTGTCGGTTCCCTTCTTCACCGTTAGTTCTATTGGGTGATTTCAGTTTCAAAAATGTAATGTGGTATAGCCCTTCTAAAATTCTGAAACCCTTTTCTACGCAATAGCAGAGTTTTTAAATCTTTGTTCGTGTTTTCAACTAACTCAAGTGGTCACAGAACCGACTAGACGTTTCTGGGTTTCTGCTAGCACACTGGATTTAATTTTGAGACTCACCCCGATATGTTGTTAAAAATAACCTACCTAACTGGACTCAGTGATCTTTGCCTCCATAGTCTCTGCCCGACGCAGCATAAACGCAACAAAAGATTTGTAGACTAAAGTAAAGCAAACTTTGCTGTTACCAATGCTGCACTGGCTATCTATCCTGACACATATCTTTAAAATTTAACCAGAGGAGCTTCCAAGAAACGTGGAATTTATTTTGCGCCAAAGTGAATGAACTTATATCTGTGCACGTACCAAAGACACGAATAAAATGAATTCAAGCACGCCGTGGTATAGCAAATCCCTCGCGAGACTGAATTAGAAAAAAGAAACGTCTATTGTGTATTACGAAGCTGAGCAACAGAAGTGATCGATGGGAATTATATCGTAAGTTAGGCGGACAATATTGTGAGCACGCCGCGATGCAATGGAACAATATCTCGTAATACTTTGCCAAGTATGTTAAATACCAATCCGAAGAAATTCTGGAATAGCATAAAAAAATACCAGAAGAGTATTATCACTCCTTTTCTTTTGGCAAAACATAGCACATTCGGAATGCCCTTTGGTGCTTCACGATATTTTTTTCGCCGGCGTTCAATTGTACCGCCATCGTACCCCTTTACCCTGATGTACAGCGATGCAGCTTTCCCCGGATGTTTCCGGTCATTTTAGAGCCATCAAGATTCATGAAAATATTTGATTCCTTGAAATCATCATCTTGTGATACGGACAAAGTAAGCTCACATTTCTTAAATGGACCAAAACCTACTCATGAATACTCTCGGCTAGAATTTTCGAACAGTATTTAAATGACGGTATTTTGCCATTTTAATGGACAATCGGAAAGGTAGCTCCCCTTCACAAGTGTGGCAGCACACTCAATTCTTCCAACTACCACCCAATATCTCTGATAAGCATACCACGTAAGATGATGCAACATGTTCTGCACAGCAACATCTTTTCACTTCTAAAATCCAATTATTTTTCCCGGCATCCCAACACGGCTTCCAACGCTCATATTTCTGTGAACCCCAGCTCCTAATATTCACTCATTCATTGCATTGTATTTTAGACAAATCATTGAGGGCCGACTGTATTTTTTAGACTTCTCAAAAGCTTTTGATAAGGTGAACCAAAAAAGTTATGCTGAAACTTTCCTCCCTCAACTTCGATTCTAAGGTACTGACATAGATTATTTGTTTTCTAACTCGGCGCTCCCAACATGTTTCTGTAAATGATCATGACTCCCCCTTAGGAGACATGATTTCAGGTGTCCCGCAGGGATCCGTTCTCAGGCCCTTGCTATTCCTTATCTTTATCAATGATTCACTGGCTTCCGTTTCCTTCAGTATCCATTTATACACAGACGACTGTATTGTGTACCGTGAGATTACCGAGCGACAAAACGAACAACTACTTCAGTCCTACCTCGAGGTCATTTCAAAGTGGTGTGAAAAATAAGGGATGGTATATAAATGAGTCAAAATGCAAGTCAATGTGATTTTTGCCACAGGAATGAATCCCACCAATGTATACACTAAATGGCTCTGTTACGGAAGTTATGAACAGTTACAAATACCTATGTGTAATAATAATCCCAACATCACCCTGGCAACAGCCAATCGACACAATTACAAATAAAGCCAATCAGATGCTGTGATTTCTGCGTCTTAATTTCAGCAAGGCCCCGTCGTCACTAGAATTGTTGCTCTATAAATCGCTTGTCCGCCCCAAACTTGAGTATCCTGCTTTTTGGTACCCTTGTTATGCCACTTTTGAACAGAACACTGAGCTCGTGCAAAATAACGCTGCTCGCCTTATACTGTCCAATTATACCCGTACCGCAAGTGCTACAACAATGAAATTTCTTTGTGCCTTCCTCAGTTATCCTTATACCGACAACTGTTTTGTCTATGCCTTTTTTCATAAAGTGCATTATCACCCTTCTTTGAGAGATTAACTAATTACATTGCCAACTTATAGTTATTTGCGCGTTGACCACAATAACAAAGTTGGATATAAATTTTGTCGGATGAACGGATTTTATCAATTATGCATACCTAATCCCTTTACAGAATAGAAGCACCTTTCATCAGAGATTGTATCCATTTCCAATCGTTCTCTTTTTCGCCAGATCTTGTCTGCATTTATGTAATGCGATAATCTTGTTTGAATATGTGAAATGCGGTCACCATTTTCTTTTTTTAACATGTGTAATTGGCTGTTGATGGTCAGTTCTTTTATGATTACTGTGTATTTTGTCAGAGTGTTTTGTATATATACGTGAAGTACGTTGTTGTTTTGTTGGCTTGCTCTGTTTTGCAATTCACAACCAAAAAATTCTGTTTTACTTTGCCGTGACATTTTAACTATGTGTTATTTTGTCCACTCCCCTTGACAATGCCGTCACGCTTGAGGGTATCTGAAATAGATAAGTAGGAACAAATTTCCGTCCAAGCAAAAATCCAATGATCTGTTTTGGCTGAACCCACACACATCTCGAATTCAACGCCTTGCAAAAAACCCTGAAGCCACCACTACTTGCCAGAAACAAGCAGCAATTCTTGTCCACTTGAGCGATTGTTTTTGTTTCAGCCACATCTAAAATCCAGGTACGGTTTTAACTTGTAACCAAATAAAAGACACTTTATTACGTTTTTAAGAGGGTGTGCATTTTATCCGACAGTTTTTTCGGTATTGTCAATGCCTCGCAGCTGGAATAGTATTTGAAGAACACTTTGCACGTTTTTAATAGGGTGTGTATTTTAGTCGACAAGTTTTTGGTATTGTCAATGGTTCACAGCTGGAATGGGATTTGAAGAACACTTTGTTACATTTTTAAGAGGGTGTGTAATTTAGTCGACAGGTTTTTTGTTATTGTCAATGTCCCGCAGCTGGAATGATATTAGAAGGGTGCTTTCAGTGCTGGCCATGCTCTGACAATTGCTGTCATATCGAAGTCTATCAGACCTGAGGAAGCGTCGAAGCTAGGGCTGCCCACCCGATAAATTCATGTGGGGTGCCGACCCTCCGCATGACCGTCCAAAAAAAGAAGGGAGGGATAGGTCAACTGTCTTTCCACTCTGCTCTTAGTTGTCAGCAGGTGCAGATATTTCCATGAGTACCACGAGACAAGGCGAAATTCGTTTTATAGCTACGTAAATGAAGAAACAAGTTAGAATCGTGTGCATAAGAACTCCAATACGAAAGAATCCCCCCGTTACAACCGATGCTGCACGTAAACGCAACTGTGGTTCTTAGTGCCTGAAGTCTCGCGCTTCGACATTTCCGCGCGCTGTCTTTCCTTCAAGCTAGAAAAGTTACACGTGACAGAAGGGCTAGGATTTGCAAAGCCGGAAGCATTGTGGGCACGCGTCAGAACATTAAATTTGTGCGTACGTGTGCACCACAGTGTGCGCCCCGATACGGAAGAGGAACGGCCATCCTTCTCTTAATTTCATTCTTATCCTAATAAAAGGCTATTGTACCTCATGATGCTCCGGATAATGATACCACACTTCCCAGCCTCTTTGTCATCGTAGTGAGTAGGATGATCAAATCCCTCTGGCTCTCATTAGAGTAGAAATCATTATCCTGCCCTCCAAATGAATACTCTCACTAGTGAAGAGAGAAGGGATGCATAGTTGAAAATTACGACTTGCGGATTCATTACTGTGGACAATTTTCCCACAAATAAGAAGCCCCTTATTTCGTATTTAAATTCGCTCGTTGCGAGTGAAATAGATGTTTGCCAAAGCCTTACAACCACCCAACACGGTATAACCTTTGTATGCTGATAATTACCCGCATGTATAATCAGTTCCCATACCAATTTTTTTCTCAAGCATCTACAAAAATCAGCGATTCTGCTTAGGGAAAGATTTTGTAAGGGAATATGCTGCTAGCCGCCAAGCACTACTTCTTAAAAAGGAACCTGTCATCGTTATCTTCATCATAATCTTTGTCGTTGTCATCGCCGTGCCCATCACCACCACTTTGGTCAGCCTATTTTTGTCTCGGTCAGGATGAAGGCTTCCCAAATTACCGGCACCCGCTCGTGTTCTAAGCTGCCGGAGTGAGTTTATTTGTTTCGTCCTTCGACGAATCAGTCGGAATTACACGCGGGTTCGATTCCCAATCATGACAGCCGTTTTATTGTTAAAGGTAAATAGCAAAAAACGTCCGTGTGATCGAGATTTGGCGCACATTAAAGATCCGCAGGTGGTCAAAAATTAATCCGAGCCTTGCACTCCGGCGCGCTTCATAGCCAATATATTGTTGGCGCCTAAAATTCCATAAGCAATCAATCAAGCCTCCCGTTTTTTTAGTGTCACCTATCGGTTACCATTATGTTTTCGTGCTGGTCAGCCGGTTGTTGTCACGCTGTGTGCTTTGATTGATTGAAGGTTTAACGCGACGACGCAACGCAGGCGATGAGGCGCCCCGTAGTGAAGGGCTCCTGATTAAATTCGACCACCTGGGGATCTTTAACGTGGGCCGAAATCTTGTAAACAGGGGTGTTTTTTCTTTTTGCCTCCATCATAAAAGCAGCCACCATGGTCGGTAATCGAACCCGCGACCTTGTGCTCAGCAGCGCAATGCCGTAGCCACTGAGCCACCGCGGCGGGTACACCGTATGCTTTTAAAGAGTTGTTTTGCCCGGCCTTAAGATTGTTATAAGATGTTCCTGGACAATGGTTTCCCGTTATTGGAGTTCGAGACATTTACTCCAGCACCATTTGTTGATGAGTGATTAGATCCGGGCCTTTCATTTGGGCCACCCGTAAATTGTTGTAACAATTATTTACACGGCTTGCACAATGGGTCAGGTGCATTAAAAATTCTACGCCGAAAGCCCAAGTAAGATAACATTGGCTCGTCGAACTCCTATTGTGCGGAAAGTCATCATTAGAAGTGCGAAGACTGGACACTTACCGGGGTTCCATACACGGGTGGCTATACTCTCGTCATCAGGTGTGTAGCCGTAGTCGGCTTCTGAAAAGGATATGTATAAAACACTAAACCCGCTGTAATGAGACAATGCTCGCGAAGTGGACATGGCGTTGAGGCGGTAACAAATTTCAAGAAGCAGTAACGAGAAGAATCGTGCAAAACGAAGCCAGAACTGGCAAGAGGACCTATAGTAGAGTAAGAAAATGACAAAATACTGAAACAAAAGTCGCCGATGATACGAATTGCTTCGTGGAGTATGCAATTAAAATTTGCTGCGTGCTCATAAAAATAAAGCAATTCTCCTTGTCCCCCCCCCCCTCCTGCCCTTTTTTTAGTGTCGCCCACCACTGAGCTGCTAGTAACTCCCATTGTGCAACGCAGGTAGACCTGCACCTTCCAGATTTTGACGCATTTGTTGGTTGGCCGGCCTTCTGCCAAAACTGAACGCTACTTGCACACATGCTATGTGCACCACTTCTTGCGTGGGGACGTTATTCAGAACACATACCCTGATTCATCAACGTTTATACTGCTTTTTTTTTGCAAAGCCGAAAAGACGCAGCCGACTTTCGCAGGAGGCGTAATGAGTTGACTCTCTTCTCCTTTATTTATATATTACCAGCTCAAGAACAGGTGATTGTTTTCACGAGATCAGTTCCTTTAAGAAGAGCAATGTATTGTGCCTTTTACCCATCCCCCATCAAACAAGCGGTGTAATTCCCGGCGCGCGTAACGAGGTACAGTAGAGCTACAATTGTACGCAGTCAGAATAGGAAGTGTAAAGATCAAAGCGATACAGCGAAATCTCGTCAATTTGAACATGAGTAATTCGGCTTTATGGATAACACAGACGGCACGATTTGGTCGCGACAAGACTACATTTTTGTCTATTTATTTATTTATTTGTTCGTATTACCTGCAGGGGGGTATACGCAAATCATAGATTGGAATTTATCACATGATGCATAAAGACGCATGAAGATGCATAAAGACTCTCTTTAATTCGAATTCGAGTAGGTTCCGCCACGGACAATTCGAACTACTCGCCACCGCGGTGGCGCCTTGATGCATCGCACACTGCCAGAAAAACGTACCCTGTGCGCACACTCGAGGCTGCGTTAAGCGGGTAAGGCAAAATAGGGTGAAACTAATCAGAGCCCTGCATGACACGCGTGTTGGAAGAAGTATTCTTTGCGAACTCGGTCGCTGACGTGAATACAGTGGTGCGGGAGGCGCGCTGAAGGCATTCTATCACCATTGAGAAGGGCAGAACCTGTCGCCGCCAATGAGGTAAACGAGGACGAGGACGTGGCCTACTGCAGCTGCCGGCTATGAAGTGACGCCCGGATTAAATTCTGACCGCCTCTTCTCCAATTTTGAGAAACGTGAGGATGGAGCTTAGCGCTAGGTTCGTTTTTTAGAGCAAAAAGCGGTGACTGCTGCATTAAGGAACAAAAGACAGGCCACAATCTCGGGCTCTTCCAATCATTGACTGTGTTTATATGCCCTCAAGTTCCCAATTTCAGTGTACTGTTGTTGTTATTCACTTTCATTAGATCGAACTTTCATTTATTGCTAGTGAGGTGTGCCGAGGGTTAAAATTACGAGCTATTGTGCGGGAGTTCTGGGGTAATTAGATTCGGATCTATTTGTTTACGCCGTCTGTAGCTCCTTGTCCTAAAAAAGTATTTCCACGTCTTCAACAAGTTACTAATCACAATGAAAATTAAGGCGGAAGGCCACGTAAGATGCAATTGGCTTACCAAACCCCTCTTGCCCAAAACGACACTATTGAAAGTTGGAATATTTGACGCTTACCGGAGGACCAGGAAAGGCTGGCTATAGCCTGGCCATCTTCTCCGTAGCCGTAGGCGGCTCCTGGAAGGCATTCATATAAATCACTAAATCAGCTGTAATGAGACAAGGTTGGGGAGGGCGACATGGCGCTGATCTGGGAACAACTTTTAAGAAGCCGTAACGGGAGAGAGGCAGAGAGAGAGGCTCATTATCAGAAAGCGGAGTGTTTAGCTGGCGTACAAAATCACCTTCACGCTACTCTGTAAGGGGAGAGGGAAATGGACGAAAGGCCCAATAGAGAGGAGGGCAGAAAAGAGACACGAGCTTAGAGAGGGTGTAACAAAATTAGGTAAGAAAAGGCAAGTTCAAAAGTCTCAGAGTGAGAAATAAAGTTTTTTAATTCGGCTGGTGTCGCCAAAGTATATGAAAACCGACGTTTTGGGGCTAAGCGTTTCTGAGAGCAAGAAGGCCAGGGCCCTACAGTGGTTTTCAAAGTCACTGGTCCTTGTGTATAACCTATGAGTGCAATGTTGTGCAGCAAGATTGATGTAGAGTCCTTGAGAACAGGGCATGCAGTGGAGCAAAACATGCTCGATCGGGTCTTCCGATGCACCACTGTCGCACCTGGGTCCGGGAGATAGTCCAGTGAGGAAACGGTACCGGTTGGTGTACGCTGTGTAATGGACCTCGAGGTCCTCCGGCTGCCAAGCCGTCGTAAGAGAGCGGAGAGGACACGTCTAGTAAGAATGGGGGCTTGACTGGGGCTCGCTGCGGGTGCAGCGCGAGAGTGCAGCACGAGCTCGTGCCCACGCTCGGTCAGTGCTGATGAGACTGATGATGATGCAGCATCGTCTGCTATAGCGCTCAAGAGGAAGAAATTCCATGACGCTGCATTGAGTCGGAGCCGATGAAATAATGTTTCTAGATGGCGGGAGAGCTTGTCAGGAAGTCTTGATGACACCTGGGGTCAAGCGAGTAGAGAAATGTATGGTAGTGAGCAGGATGCGACCAGATTCCATTTCTCTCTGTAAGGGCATAGCGTGCGGCCAAGGTCGAAGCGTCGTGTTTGTTAAAAAATGTTTTTCGCAGATTTCGGTTGGTGTGGTATGCAGAGGAAGGGCCATCAGCTTTTTGGTGTCCTGTTATCCCACAGTGATCAGGTACCCACTGAACCACAATATTATGTCCGGCACCTACTGCGAAGTGGTGTAGATAGAGAATATCTCGAGTGGCAAGTTCATATGTAAGGCGCTTGCTGATTTTAAGCAGGTACTGAAGGGCAGAATTAGAATCAGTGAATATGGTCCATTCATTGGGTTCATGACGGAGGATGTAGCGGATTCCTGCTTTGAGGACATGTAGTTCTGCTCATGTCGAGGAAGTTGGTCTTTCTAAATGGTAAGAGAAGTTTTTACCGGTCGACTACACGTATAATCCAGAGGAGGTGTTTTGAGGGCACGAAGACCCATCGGGGAAAATATGAGCCCTGGTGAAATGTCGTCCAACGTCACTGGGAACAGTTCACCCTGGGGCGTTACCTTTTTAGTTATCACGCCCGAGATGCGTAAACCTATACGAGTAGACTCTAATTCTAGGGCGGAAACTCAGATGGCATTGCTCGCGGTGGTTCCGTTGTTTTGGGAAGGGACAAAGCGCTGATAGGATCTCCACACCCAAAACTGCGGGCCACCGTGATCCTGCTCAGACAATGGGGTGTTGGTTGCAGAAGATGCGGGTAATAAACAGGGAGAGACTCAGTGCGTCCAGAGGCAAGCATCGAGCTTGAGCGATGGTCGTGGCATCTCAAGAACCTCTGGGTAGACAAAGACAAATGCGCAGGCTGTTCCGTCGAGCCGCTATTAACGGCCTTTTGTTAGTAGACGCTGCACGGGTCAGTAAGGGAGGGCTATAGCGTAAAAGCCCCAGACGTAAGCTTTGTGAAGCTGTAGCATCAAGTCGGTATTTCTGCCTCATCGCGAACCGAATAGGTATCTGAGGACCTGAGACGTCGTGGAGATACGGGCAAATAGCCTTTTTTTCTCAGGCGACCAGCAGATATGTTCTGCCGATGATTACGCCAAGATATCTGTGGGTCCGGGCGTACGGAGTTGGGTACCAATCTATACACTTCCTTGCGAACGTCATTGCTACGCTTTTCGC
Source organism: Haemaphysalis longicornis (assembly GCF_048455015.1). NCBI lineage: Eukaryota > Metazoa > Arthropoda > Arachnida > Ixodida > Ixodidae > Haemaphysalis > Haemaphysalis longicornis. Next base: position 110,684,368 of record NW_027526204.1, on the reverse strand, counting down.
GTGCGATGGGTGCAGTCACCGAGCAGCAAGTTAGGTTGAAATGCAGAAGGGGACTTTTGGACCCGTTGCTGAGTACGTACGTCGCGTCAGCACTCGAGATGCGGTCGAAGGCTGCTATAAAGATGTGCTCACCGGGTGCGTGCGCTTCCTCGGGATCTGAAAATGTAGAGACAGTACACTGCTTAGGGTTCAGCGAGGACCAGCGATAGAAGGAAATACCATGGAGGCAATAAACCCTAATATGTCTGAGTGGGCCGCAAACTCCCCTGTACAACGAATGTTTTTTCAACGGCAGTAACTTTGTCATGAAAGTAGGACCGCGGATAATAGTTTGCGTGTCTGAAGCGACGCAGCACTCATATGGGACTGCTATGTGTGCGATCACCATGATGATCAACCATTCTGCCGTTTCACTGGGACACAAGACAATCGAAAAGTAGTGTCGAGTATGACGTCAACCCGATGTTCTTTCTTGTTTTAATACTTATGTTGGTTCGGTTTACTTTTTTCTCTTTTTTCTTGTTCTCCCATCATGGTATCCGTTTATTTAATTAAGGTGGCTACGACGTCCCCTCCCCTCACCCACCTGAAGGACAATCCTCGTACGCTACTGTTTTTAGGATTTTAAGGTAATAAGCAAGTGGGCACCACTGATAAATTCATTTGATGTACATTCAAACGGCGGTTGAGATCTGGGCAAGAAGCTCTTCTGGAGATGTTGAAGCTGAAGACTTACGGGCGATGTCCTGGGAGGGTTTTCGCGATCTTTGTTGCGCCCACTGCTCGTACAGGCCTGAAAAAGGACGTAAAGAAACTCCTTGAGTGGGATGTTGGTTAGCTGTGAGTACAACCACTATATTTGCACTGCAGAACGGACGCCTAATTCGATATGGGTGGCAGTAGGCGAATATTATGGCTAAAACCCTTCTGGTAAGGGTGCGATGCTTGTGTATTAAAGGGGCCATGAAGACAATATCACGTTTGCTCTGTTTCGACGAACTAGCGTTCGAAAACTCACTCAGCTACATTCGAGCCACGACATGGGATTTTTACGAAAAAACCGAAGAAATATTGGAAAACTTGCACACTTCCCGCTGCTGCGGCGTAATAAGGGAGATGGTGACGTTAGATGGGCACCCGCGCCGGTGGCTCACTTGCTAAGGTGCTGTGCAGCAGAGCACGAGGACGCGGGTTCGATTCCCGGCCGCGGCGGCCACTTTTCTGATGGGGGCGAAAAGATAAAACTCCCCTGTGTGCGAGATTTCGACGCACCTTCAAGATACTAAGGTGGTCAAAGTTATTCCGCACCCCTCCACTGCGGCGCGCCCCATCGCCTGCGTTGCGTCGGCAGGTTAAACTCTACAATCAATCAAACAATGTTTACTTTGGCCAGCGCTAAAAACAGTTTTCAGTGTGTTAACTGCACGTGAGCAGTCAGGTGATATTATGAAGCGAAATCATACCGGTACCAATAATGCCGCGCCGTCATGTTTCTCGGCGGTGGCTTATATGGGCGGCCGCCAATCGCACAAACAAGATTTGGTGACGTCATAGAAAAGTTGCCTGGATGTGGCTAGGGAGTCGCCACTGCTTGCTCTTTTGTACAGTGAGCTACACTGGACGAGGCTGAACAGTTTCATGTGGGGTTCTGCGCATACGCGAGGAGCAATGAAGTCACACGGCGCACACAACGTTCCTCACTCCCCAGCGTCACTCAAACACCCCACACGCCCAGCGTCTGCGCGACCTCCGTTCCACACGTGGTGGCTCGGTCCACTTGATAATCATGCGAGTAGTGGCCGGGTATGAAACCGATGGCTCGTGCGGCGCAGCAGCACCGGCGTCCACCTGCGGAACCAGCTTAGCTCTGCAGCGATTGGTGACGCTGCGCCGGAGCCGCTTAATAAATATAGATGTGTCACATAACGCGTATGCCGTGTGTGTGTCATTGAAGCAGCCGTAAGCATGATAATTCAAGCTAATCCTAGACAACCAGAAAAGCTAAGAATAACCAGCTGAACCTTAGCTCACGCTGCGTATATCCTGGCATAGCCGAGCTACGCCAGTGCTAATTTTTCTTTCTTATCTACCCTATTTGCTTGAAGTTTGCGATAACGTACGCATCACAGTTATCGGGACAACGCAGCCTTTCATTTATTCAAACGTGTGTTTTGTCTTCATGGTCTCTTGAAAAAAATTGCTAGCATATCCTTCTTCCGGAAGCAAGGATAATGTCTGTTAGCCGAGAGGATCAATTAGCTGTGAGCAACCATTGAAACGCTTGGGAAAAAGAGAGCGCAACTTCTCCAGGACGAGATTTATCCAGCGTATTTGGATGGAGAAGGCCATAACGGGAGCGCCTTTTTTCCTACAGTGAGTAGTATTAATGAATGCACGAATGAATGAATGCCATTATGGAGTGTGACCTTACAAACATTTACGCCCAGAAAATAAGCAGCAATTACAGCTTAGCCTCGAGGTATATCTAGGGTTAGAGAGCAGAAACATCAAGATGCCAGATGTTGTGTTTATCCAATTAAAATTGCTTACCTTTGCCGTTCGTGAAACGGAGGTGTGACTCAGGAACCGAAAGGCTCAGAAAGTTGAGGCTCTGCCTTTCAAGAGCCTGGTGTATACGGTACAACGATACCCACATAAAAATTTTACACCATCTTCCCGTGAGAGGAACCACGGGGTAGATGCGACGCATCGGGGGTTTCTTTTGCGTTTCCGTTATGTTAGCGTGTCCATTGTTGTTGTGTGTCCATATTATAGGCAGCATGTTCACCCCCGATGCGTCGCATCTACCCCATGGTTCCCCTTGCGGGAAGATGGTGTAAATGTTTATCGTGGTGGCCGGTTCTTGTTACGGGTGCGCCGACCATCGCGATAGCAGGCCTGTTAGTCTCAATTCAAATCATCGATGGTCATCGGAGGATGTCATCGGCGGGGCGGCGGCGGAACGGCTGAGTGGAGCGGCGCAGTTACCGCGTTTATATGCAGCGGAATGAGAGAGAGCAGCGCGTACCAGCGCATGCTAATGTGTTAACCGAGCGCAAGCTGCGCGCTAACCCGCACCCACGCATAGCTCGCACGGCAAGGGAGCGAGCGCAGCCGAGCGCTAACACGCAGATGGCGCTGCGGTGAGAGCGGCGCTAGCACGCAGCTGGCGCGGCGAGGAGAATGGGGGAGGGATGCGGACTACGCCGGACTACGCCGGAGGGACAGGGCGGGTGAAAGAGATGCGTCGCATCTAAAAGGGTGCATCTAATCTCACGGCAGCCGTCAAAATTACCTTCGGGAAATTCTCACGGGACTTCCATAAAAGCTGGCTGGTCTAAAATTTGCTGCATAACGTTACATAACAACGTAACCAAACAAAACATACCTCAACTAACCTAGCTTAATTTAACCGAACGCGTGATTACCTACCCAAGTCAAGCCCAACTGGAACAAACCGAATCTAACCCAGCCATAACAACACAGAACACAACCTATATTAAACGTAATTAAACTCCTTCTATAAGCAATGTGCGCCGATCTCTTGATATAGTAAAAACCACAGTAAAAAAAGTATTAACGATATCACGATGGCAGAAAAATTCTCAGAGCAAAAAACCCTGCCTTGTCGGATTCGAACCTAAGCCTTTTCGTTTAAAACCAAGTACAAGCTGTAAACACGGCTTTGTAGGGAATATTTATCCTATACAATCTCCGCGCAGCGTGCTTAGCCAATGAGAGGCGACGGCCGTGAGAAGTTTGGGGCGGTAATTCTCACGGTTGCCGGGACACTTTATAAAAAAAAAACAACTCCATGATGCTCACCCCTCAGATTTTTTTTATTTTTTGGCGCGAATATAAAACCGCCTTTTCAAACGCAACATCCCCTAGAGGCGATTGTGTTGGAAGGGAGATTTATGCTCGCCAAAAAGGTCGGCTCTCTCTCTCTGCATTTAATAAGGTGAAACTTAGTGGATTCTCCTCAAGAAGTTGTTTGACTGAGGTAATATTTTACCATAAGAAAGAAGCAAAATAGCCTGATAGCGTTCAAGAAACTCAACACAAGTGTTGTATGCCACTTTAGAACCGACTCCTACTGACGTGACATTACTTCTGGGCATGTCTCATCAGAGGAAGGGGCCGGTAATCATGCACGGCGTTATTCGTACTTGCATTCAGATGGCGACAGGCGGAAATGAGACAATCATGCGATGGGACGGGCTCACGATGGCAAGCAAAGCGTTATCACAACTACTCACAAGTACTCAGCGGTGATGAAACAAGTAATTACAGCCCAATGAAAGAAGGCGAATGCTTCAATTTTCTCCGGAGATTGCCACGCAGAGACGAGACGGTAATTTTGTCTTGCTGCGTGACCTGAAGCACCCCACTCATATCCGCGGAAAAAAACACCGTCCTCAAGGTTAGGCCTCGCTAAGCTTGCGGCAAGGCACTCTTAGTTGAAGAATCAACAAATCGCTCCATACTAAGAGGAGCACGCTCAGCTAGAGTTAGGAAGCGGGATTCTCACCGATGTTTGCCATTCTTTGAATACAGCGATGTTTGAAGACCAGTCGCGCTAGCAGAAAAAACGACGTGCCACCGAAGGCTGCGTAGTTCTTCTTCTTCTCGGGCCACTTAAACGCACGAGGAGAGATTGGAAGACAGTGTTAACCTGCGGGTAGTATTTTTTCATGCCATTGAAATGAATTCGAAGGGACTCAAAATCAAATCCAATGTTTCATAGATAGCCTCGCCAGTATAACACTCCAGGGCGATCTGTCTTCAGTTAGGGAATGAGCAATTAGACGAGGACCATTATCATGACTATTATCATTACCGTGCCATGTCCATGAGTGAGGCTCTTTTAACGATCGCAGTGTGCGGAGTGTGCCCTCCGACGGCACTCCATCTCTGAGCTGCAGCCGTGGCTATAGAGGCGGCCGACGATACTGGGGTTGTTAAGACTAGGTTCGCGCAGCCGTGAACCTCTCCAGGTGTGAACTACGGGTTCCTTGCTATCTTGTTGGTTCGAAGGATGGTGCTCAGAGACCGGCTCTTGCCTCCGTTTATTTACATTTTCAGTTGCAATTGTAATTCTTATGGCGTGCACTGGTTTCTGGCGTTTGAAATGGTTGTTTTCTGCTTGTTAGGTTAAGTTACGTTACGTTAGAAGAGCTAAGTTGTGCCACACGCACAATTTTTTGCCTACTGCCGGCGGACATCGCTTTAGTGCGGTGTTTATTTTACCGCAGGATGGCACTCAATACATGGCCTTTAAAAATTCTGGACTTCACAACCAAGCGAGGCGCTTTTTCTCAGAGAAGCTGATTAACTCTGACAGGCTGACCTTTTTTATGCAATTTATTCTGTCTTTTGACTGCCACTCTGCGTTAGGTAAAGGCGCAAATTAGTTCTTTTAATCGCGATTACTAAATCGTAAGATTCATTTCCAAAAACGCCCACCGCAGGAACTGTGTAATGCCCTGCCTTTTCACTAAAATGCAGACTTGCCGCAATTAGCACCTGTAATCGTTACGATATCGTAAAATCTGATAACCGGTCGTACACAATTTCTAAAACCCGAAAATTACAATATAAAACAATATATTTCCACGAAAATTTGCGCGCCAAATAAAAAGTATGCATCTTATACATCCGCCCAAAATCTCAAGAATCAACAAAGAAGTCGCCAGAAAAACGTTCATAATACGAGTAAAATGCAGCAAAAATGACGAACCTTGTAACGCCCTCCACAAAAATGCAGATGTGGCAAAAGTAACACCCGAAATCATTAGAATAGCTTAAATGGGGAATTTTGAGAAACAAATAAAGCAAGAGATAAATAAAATTATTACAGAAATGGCTTTACTACTATGCACTACTCTTACTAAATGCACTACTCTTTGCTTCTTTAGAAAAAATACATAATTAAAAATGTAACGGTACTTCATCGCTACATTCGCATATATTGTCACCATTGGCGAAAAGAAACAAAACAAAACTTCAAAATAATAAAACTCCCCGACGTCTTTCGCTACTCAAAGCCATATTTTGTTGTAAAGAACTCACACTAGACAGGCACCATAAGAATGCTACGCATTACAAGACAATTAGCTGAATTTCCGCAGATTTTATGTTTGTAGCAAGTCTATTCAATTGTAAAAAAGCTACAAATTCTGAGTTATTGCAGTAGACTTAATTACGTGTCCATTTTGTAAAGGGAATAAATTAATTTACACCAACAAGGCCCAACCAAAAAAAAAACCACAGTAAAGAGAGATAGACGGGAAAAAAATGTGGTTGATCCCTCTTTCATAGGAATCGGTAAAAAACGAAAGGGGAATGTGCCTTTACAGGAACAGTTGAATGCTTATTCTGCATAGATATGAACTTGCGCATCGCTATATGTAGTTCATCGGTATGGCACCGTCAGACTTATCAACATTAGACACTTGGTTATACCGCAGACGGTTGCGTTGCGACGAGCTCAGCTGGCGCCAATTGTCGGCACTCATTAGCATCGTGATGCACTAATTTGCTTCCCCTCTCTTAGACGGCAGCACCATCGCAATAGAGGAGGTTATAGGAAAGATATATGGCGCGTTCATGCGGTTGTCGGCGCTTCAGATCGTAGCGGAGTAGGTAAAGCGCCTGGCACCTCCCGTTGCGGCGACAGAACACCCTGGTGCAGCCGTGTTTTTCTGGAAACGTCATTTCCGTGACGGACATGACGTTGGTCAGATGGTGGATCCTGTCATAAAAGACTTTCGTGTTAATAGTACCCCTCATTGGCAAGAGCCAGACACATCGATGACTGCGTAATCATCCCCGTCATAATAACTCCCTTCATTGATGTTTTCGTTGCTGTCATGTTTAATGCAAATCCCCATGTTTAGAGCATTTCTGCTTTCAGTAACCACAATCATACAACGGGGCGGGCGAATTTCATAGAAGCAATGCATATAGCGCTTCAAGATTCTAACGTGCAATACCCTAAATCTAGCGGACGGCATTCGATGGGTGAGGTAATTTGGAGGAGGTGACGTTCAGTAAAGCGGCTTCGATGAAATGGAGATGCCATCGATAAACTGGCATTAAACGAACTGCTGTTGGACTACAACTTTGTAACCACATAAATCTATCTAGCTTCCATATTTTCGTTGAGGAAAACTGGCACTACTTTTGAAAGATGAACTAAAAATGTAAAAAGAGTCCTTTGTATGTGGAGATATCTCCGAGCAACTTTCAGCAGTAACTGTTCAGTGCAACATTTTTTTTAAATCTATTTTAATCTTCTCGCGCAAGGAAAAGCTCAGAACGGATACCCTTTCGAGATCGGCATCGGCGTGACGCCATCTGCTGCTTGCGAATAACTGCCGACGTCCGTACCTCCCGTGATGTAGCCAAAGCGCTGGCTGCGGTTCTTTTCTTGCGTGTCGTTCTTTTCTTGCGTGTATGATACTACGCGCGTGAGAAACAAACATGCTGTGATGCTTCTTATTTACTTTTGCATTTCTGCACTGTTTTTGCTTGCAATCGCCTGGTCATTCTGCAGCTTGTGCCTAACTTGGATTACTTATTATGTTTTGTCTGTATAGATTTTTCTTTTTTGTACGTATTACAATGTACACCCACTCCTGCCGAGGGCCTTTTGTAAGGCTGGCAGTATTCCTGAAATAAATAAATAAATAAATTATATATCCGCCCCTGGCAGGGCTGGCTTGTGGCCGAGGGGTGTGGAGCACCGGATATATTGTTTTGCAATACGCAAATTGGAATCTCCGGTAGCCCAGGTTGTTTTTTTGTTGTTGTGAAGTCGGTTTATTTTTCTTGAGCAATATTTTATATACTGAATCCACTATTTCTGCGATGTGACGTTCATTGCTCCACGAACCAGTTCGCAGAAAGCAGGTTGCCCGACACTGACTCTCTTCTTGCGGCTTCTTTTTGCCGTGGTGTTGCTAAAGCACCGAGTGCTTGCGGACACAGTGCCGAATCAGCCGACCGTTGGACTGGTACGCACACACCGCTTACAACTAAGGGAGTTCCAAAGGTGGGGTAAAAGCGCATCGCATTTGAGAGCTTGCGGTGATGCAGAGGGCGTTTATCCACTGCGCACGCCTTGGTTAGTGGCTGTTGCGATTCCAAGCCGTGCTTTTAGACTTACATTATGCATCCTATAGCCAACAACATGGCAGAATCGCGGTATGCAGATTTGTGAGATATCGAGAATGCCCAGAGAACGAGAACGTCAGATGCCAAGCTAGCCGTTTCACAGAAGTTAAAGCGTTACTGCTTTGAATTTTAATCTTGTACTTCGTCTAATCACGTAGCGCCTCCCACGGACGTCACCCTTTTAGTTAGTGCAGCCGCCGCAGACTGTGAATTGTAGGTTGTCTTTTCTGGAGTATGATAAAATAAATGTCTCCTTATCGGCCGGATAGACGATTAAAAGTGTGTTTATATGATAATGTCAATGCAGTGCAAGCAATAAAAGAAGTTGACTAATTCACTTGAGGGTCCCTTGAATAACCCACATTTTAGGGCAGCGAGTGAACAATGTGTAGACTTTGAACCTGTTTTCTCTAGTGTGGTCCATCTAATTAGTTCAGAGCGTGAATGCAAGTTGTTGATTGCTAGAAAAAATTAGTAGAATACTTTTGAGTACCAGTAAGTGTCAGTGGCGATGGAGGGCGAGCACTCGTGGGTTCAGATGAGTTGGATACGATTGAGTAAAGATTGGGTACGAATACTCATGAGTCCTGATTGAGGACGAGCAATCGTGAGTACAGATTGAGTATGAGTACGAGTGAGTACAGAATGAGGTGGCTACGACTGAGTACAGAATGAGTTGAGTACTAGTGAGTACAGAATGAGTTGAGTACGAGTAATCTCGCGGACATGTGAGTTTGAGTACAGGCGAGTCCAGTTACAAAAAACATTTCGTTATGTACAGTACGTGGTATTTTGAGCACCGATTAGATTTTTGAGTCTGAGCTTGAGTGAGTACGGGGTTAATTAAAAAAATTACAGCACCTTCCCGTAGGGGAAGCCTGAGTAGTATTCGAAGAAGCAATGTGGTTGTTTCAAGTGTCCATTAGTTTTCAGTTCGTCGTTTCCGTGAGGTTTATGTACGCAGCTTCCGTGATATTTACCGTTAGGTTCCATGGTAACTACCCCACTTTTCACTTACCGTAAATAGGACATGGGGAATTGCGTTGACCCCATGGCTCTTTTGCATACTACTCAGGGTTCCCCTACGGGAAGATGGTATAATTTTATTGGAGGGGGTGGGGGTGTTAGAGTGGAGAGGCATTACAGAGAGAGAGAGAGATGTTGTACGTGGTATGAGTTTGTCTTTATTTAGGCATTATCATCATCATGTTTAACGTAGGTGACGTGCAGCTGTGGTTTGCGTTCCCCTCTGATTATGACCGCCTTATGGTTTGTGAAATGTAAATTAAAAGGGCTGTTGTAGTGGATGAACCCTAAAGTTGCTGAAGATGAGTTCGATGCACGTTCCCCGGATGGTTGTGGGTTGCTTGTAATCACCGCACGCCGAGACACGCCGATGCACGCCGCTGCCGACGATAATGAAATTGTTGTTGTTGTTGTTCCTGGAGACAGCTCATACCCACGTGGGGGATTGGCCAGGAATCGGGCGTGACGAGGGCTAACGCGGCCACTTAAAACACCGGAAAATTATTCACCTCGCTGTTTATACGCAGAAAGAGAGAAGATGGAATTGGTTGAAAGTTGTAAGTCGAGTTTTGAATAGAACTGAGCTGTTTGGACCGGAAAAAGTACATGCAAGAATCACAGCTAACAGGGCAGGCGCCTGGTCTCGGAAACGTATGCATAAATGGCTGCAGCCACCCCTTGTTGACAATATCCCAGTGAGGTCGATGCACGTTCCCCGGATAGTTGGGGGCGTCTTCTAATCAGGGCCCGCCGAGACTCGCCGATGCACGCCGCTGCCGACGACGATGAAACGTCGAAGGCGCGTGAAGCCACCTCGTCTCGGGCGGGCCAAGGAAGACACCGGCAACACTGTCGCCCTCATCATCATCATCATCATCATCATCATCATCATCAGCCTATCTACTCCCACTGCAAAGCAAAGGCCTCTCCCATTATTCTCCAATTGCCTCGGTCCCGTGCCAACTGTGACCAATTTATCCCCGCAAACTTCTTGATCTCATCTACCCATCTAACTTTCTGCCGCCCCCTGCAGCGCTTGCCCTCTCTAGGGATCCACTCTGTTACCCTTAATGACCAGCGGTTATCTTGCCTTCCCATTACATGCCCTGCCCACGTCCATTTCTTTTTCTTAATTTCTACTAATATGTCCTTAACACGTGTTTGTTCCCTGACCCAGTCTGCTCTCTTCTTGTCCGTTAATGTTACACCTATCATTTTCCGCTCCATTGCACCCTGAGTCGTTCTCAATTTAAGTTGAACCCTCTTAGTGAGCCTCCAGGTTTCTGCCCCGTAGGTGAGTACCGCTAAGATGCAGCTGTCATACACTTTCTTCTTCAGCGACAATGGTAGGCTGCTATTCATTATGTGAGAATGTCTGCCATATGCACCCCACCCCATTCTTATCATTCTAATTATCTCTGCCTCATGGTTGGGATCTGGGGTCACAAATTGGCCTAAGTAGATATATTCGCTTACCGCTTCCACTGCCTCGCCACCTATCTCAAACCGCTGTACTATCCCGAGGTTATTGATCATTGCTTTATTTTCTGCATATTAATTTTCAGGCTCACGGTACTACTCTGTTCGTCCAGTGCGGAAAGCATGCTTTGCAATTCGTCCCCCGAGTTACTTAGCAAGGCAACGTCATCAGCAAATCTGAGGTTACTGAGGTATTCTCCATTAACCCTTACTCCCACCTGTACCCAATCCAACGTTCTGAATACTTCTTGTAAACATGCTGTGAATAACATTGGAGAGATTGTGTCTCCTTGTCTGATACCCTTCCTTATAGGTATTTTACTGCTCTCCTTATGCAGGATCATGTAGATATCCTCTAGTATTCTTACATAATATTCATCTGCCCCCTGGTTCCGTAATGCCTGAATTACTGATAGGGTTTCGACCAAGTCAAATGCTTTCTCATAATCTATGAAGGCTATATATAGGGGTTCAGTTTACTCAGCGCACTTCTCTATCACCTGATTGATCGTGTGAATATGGTCCATTGTTGAATAACCTTTACGGAACCCTGCTTCTTCTTTAGGTTGACAGAAATCTAAGGTTGCAGAAATTCTGTTAGTGATCACATTGGTAAGTACCTTGTAGACGACTGGCAGTAAGATGATCTGCCTGTAAGTTTTCAAGTGCTTCATGTCGCCTTTCTTATGGATTAGGATGATGTTTGCTTCTTCCAAGATTCCGGTACAACTGTCGTCCTAGGGGTCCTTAAAAGGGGAGCGTGCTCGTCTCGCGCCGCCGCAGGAAGACGCCGGCAACACTGTCGCCCCAAAAGCCATAGAAGGGACAAGGCGTTCAGCAAGCCGAGCTTGCGCAGTGTGGGTGTGGACGGCGCAACAACAGCGACAACGACAAAGGAGGGACATAGCCCCGACCATGAGATGCTTCGCATCTAAAATTTATTGAGTTTGAGTAACTTCTTTTGGTTTTGCCGACCAACCCCTATGCATCACAGCGCAGCCCTTTGAAAACTGTCACACCCTGTCTTACGCGCCAGGTAAGTGACGATTAAACGTATCAAATGGGGTGGCGAGGGCAGTGCGCCCGAAAACCCGGAACACCTACCGTTGTTTCTCGCCAGCCTTCATGCGCTGCGCCACGATGAGATTAAGCCACTGCTCCCGTGCTCCATTAACTTTTGCGGATACCTATACATACATGACAATGGCGTGCGAAACGCATACAGAAATGCAGCCTAAATCTACACTTTTATGCGGTTCTTTTTCTGCCCGTTTTGAATTAAAATTTCTCGCACCGCAAAAAAGAAATGGCTGTTTTTACAAGGAGGCGTTTGATGTGATGATGCCGCTATCTTGTAGTCAATTCACGCATGCTTAACATGCCTACGCAAAGGCCATTGTTTAAATTTTCTTCCATCTCAGATCTAGAGCAAGTGGACCTAACCGTGCTTACCTTTACGCCGGGGCGTATAATAGCGTTCAGGGTACTCCAAAGCATTCCCTCGTGCATATTTTGTTACATGGCCGCTTAATGAGAGCGCATGCGCCCTTTCACAGAGGCAGTGGTTATTAAAGGGCTTTCATGGACTTTCATGGATCCCTGCGCTACAATTCAAGTCCGTTGTACCCGACAAGCGTCGCACCCAGTGATCCGGGTGCGCACGGCGTTTGCAGCTGTGGTATCTGGTCTCTGACGGCGTCGCGGCTACCCTTCGGTTTGGCGTTATCGCCCGCTCTGGCTGGGATTATGGGTGTCAGTTGCTAATTCGATGGCGGATCGACTAGAACAACGAAACAGCGGAGACGCTGAAGAAACAGCAGAGCTGAAGGAAGACCTAGCTTCTCCCCACAGTGACGGTGGATCTCAGGGGAAAGGGAGCCGCGCGACACCAGCGATGCAAAATCGGTTTGAATAACACTGTAAAGCAAAGACCATCAAAGTAAGTACAGTGTTTTATTTACTATCAATTTTCGTCATCCCTTTCATCGTCGTCTTCCGACGGCTCAGACGAGTAGGGAAAATCCTTTTGTACCTCGTCCACGGCTCGGCAGACCTACACCTCGTCATTTGGCCCGGTGGCCGTTTACAAGTGTGGATTGTGAAGGGATGGCTTTGTTCCTGTTGTTTTTATTGCGCCTTTAGATATGACACATACCCAAGAAGGGGATCGGCCAATCAACAGAGGACGGTTAAAATGAATGGAATTCTATGTAATTACGAGACGCTTGAAAAGATAATTTAGAACGGTTGGAAAACGTTTTGTTGTTCTATTAACGACAGAAAAAAAAACTGGAAAATCGAGGCGAGGGTGACCAATCGCAATCATAAAGTGAATCTATTCGAATTTTTATTGAAGCGCAGTACGGCATAGCATACAATTTGGCGGCAGAACCCCATTTCTGATGCCCCGAATGATGGGAGAGCCAACACCGTTACGGATATCCCTAAACTACAAAGCGGCACCTCCAGGGACTGACGTCTGAGACATGAAAAGCGTCGACAAATCAAGAGGTAGTTTTCTAGACTCGTCTTCGTTAGAATAGCTGAACAGAGCTGTTGGCGCGAGACGAGACCTGTGTAAGTACCTATTTAACTGGGGTACTCGACAACATAGGGCTGTAATATTCACCTCTAAGTTGCGTGAAGGGCGCCATTCAGGTTTCCAAGAGAATTTCAGATGATCAAAATCTCTTAAAGGCTAACGGCACTCAGAATTTTGACCTCTACAAAACCCTGCTTCCGTATGTGTCTATAGTATGTGTGGACAGGAGTGTGTGAATAGAGCGCTGCATTTTAAATGCGATGAACGAAAGGCTCCAGGCGCTTTACATTTACCCTCGAGAACTCCGGTACTGTTTCCAGAAAAAGAGGTGTCTTCCATCGACGCATTTGTGCATAGTGTTGAAGGCGAAATTAAAGGGGCTAGGTGTGGCATTACTTCATAAAACCCCTCAGGCCACCATACCTTCATATGGGACTTCATGTATTGCCCTGGGTTCCATGCAATACATTTCTGAAAAAAAATCACGCCATATCCACGGAATGAATGATGATAAGTGGGGCAAAGCTCGAGAGGGGGAGATCATCGGTAACCGTAACTCTCCCGTGAAAGTTCGCCCATTACATCATTAAGAAAGACGTAAGACTGTGTGCATACATTGTACAAATCAACTTTTATTTTGTTCTTTTATTTTGTTCTTGTTCGTTTGTTGTTGTTGTTGTAGGGTTCGTGAGGCTGCAAGCAAGCACTCGTATCGGCAGGCAAACCCCGATGCAGTGAGAGCTCGCGAGGCGGCTGCAAAACGCATCAAGCGAGCTCAGCCCGAAGCTGCCGACGAGCGGTTTAAGCGCGACTTTCTAGACGAGATGCTTTGGCCTCTCTTTCGCGCACGGCGGGATCCTGTCGGCGAGCGCGCGCTGCCGCCGCCCTGCGCGCCCTCCGCTCCGCAGCCTTGTCAACAACCACCTCCTCCATCCGGTGACTCGTTGCGAAAGAGGAAGCGCGTCAACAGCGATTGCCTTTTATAGTGTCAGTCACGTGCGAGTCACTCACACCAGCGCCACCTGCGAGTGAGTCATCGAACTAGGCGGTCGCGTAGCGCCACCTGCAAGTGAGTCATCGAACTAGGCGGTCACGTACCACGAGACACAAGGGATGGACAGACCCACGGCTTTAGGAGCTTCGCCCCTAAAAAGTGGAGCCGACTTTGAAAGGGCTCAGACTAGATGTACTCTGGGCCCCTTGAAAGCCTCAGCACTTCAAATTCCATGCACTTCTGTGAAGCACTATAGTGCTCCAGAGAGGTGCGTGGGGTTTTATAAAGGTATTTAAGAGTAACAAAAGTCCAGCTAGTTGGGATGGTTGCGTTCTTCTAACAGCGCTAAAATGACGGCACTCTCTTTCTTTGCCCCCATTATTTTAGCGCTGTTAGAAGAATGTATTTTGGAGGCTAGAGTGCTGACAAATTGTCATATGCATTCTCGTGAATTTCCCATAGAGACTTGTGCACGAAGCAAACCTTTTATGTATTGTGATTTAAGCTCAGTTTAAAGGGTCTCGCTGCATAACACCTCATAGGGTTACCCCGGATCTTCCGGAAGTATTTAATAAAAGGCTCCAGACCTTCCTAGCTTGGAATTATACAGCTTAAATACCGCTATAAAAATGTTTTTTTTCAATAGTGCATGGGCGAGTAGCAATCAGACCGACTTTAAAGAGGCTTGGGGCACCGCTGAGCGGATTAAACCAGCACAGAATCAACTTTGCGAGTTTTACCTTCCACCCCTCGTTCATAGGTGGAAACTGAAATAATATGGTTGTCTGATTCACGAATGATTGATTGATTGTGGGGTTTAACGCGCCGACGCAACGCAGGCGATGAGGCGCGCTGATTCACGAATGGATGCATTTGTTGTACTAGATATAACAATAAGAGCCCTATTTACGCTTTCTGCTGGACTGTACGCATTGATATGTGCAAAAAAATAACTGCCTGTTTGTGCCTCCTGCTCACCCTGGTACGTTATAGTCCCTAGCAATAACGTTGCCAATCAGCAGTACATCATGAATAATACTCGCAATCACGTCGCGTTTGTCGACAGGGTCTGGCTAAACTGGCTAAGAACCTATAGCATCAAATTCGCCTTAGCGGACGCTAGACTGGCCACAATTCCAGACAAATCATATTTTGGCGGCAGCAGGGATGCACAACTTACAAACTATCGCAGCCTTTCCCCAGCATCAACTAATTTATCAACGCAGCATACTGTCTGGCAGCCATATTTGTTTAAGGTAAACAGGCGTTCCTCGGAAAGTATGTCCCGTATCAGTTCAAACAGTGCAGTGGAGGCTTGCAATGTCGTTGCAGTTCGATTGACGGTTTTCGGTTTCCGCCTTGGATTCCCAAGTTTGAGGTATTTGTCATGTGCCGTCTACTAGCGCACGGCAGTCACAAGGGAGAGCGGGGACGCAGGCACATTTAAACAAGAGGCCTATTTTTCCCCAAGTCACTCTTAAAACATATCCTGTCTCAAGGCACATCTAGAAGACCCGTCTATATTTTCGTTACACAGAAGGAGGAAATGGAGTGTCCAATGAAGGTTGGTTCATTGCTTAAATGCCAGCGAACACCGTTATGGCTTCTTTGAACGTAAGTAAATCTCTTTTGATAATACACACTCACGAACGCACACACACACGCAGGAACATGCACACGCACGCACGCACGCAAACGCACGAGCATCAGCACGAGCACGCACGCACACACGCATACTTGCACACCCACACATCCTCCTAAACGCAGTCACGCGCGCATACACACGCGTTCATTGGGTTCACAGGGAGTTAATGAGCCATCCCTTCCAAGCAATAAAATTTAATGCTCAAGTAGCACAGTTACTATAGGATTCAAAAGAAAACACAAGGGTAAGAAGATTTTCATGGCGTCTTGAGTGGTCGTCCCAGCTCAATCTTGTTGCAACTCTCCTCGCCTCCGCTTGCCGTGAAGTTTGCCGTAAGGAAATCTCGCACTTTATGCACCATGCGCAGCCTGGTGTAGGCCCCGCGCGTGGACAAGTGAGGACAATGTTGTGCGTAGTCCGAGTATTCCATTCCGTATACAGCGATTCCGTACTCGAGGTTCGAGTTCCGTGATTTTCCTTCGCACAGCTGTGAAATGTGGCAAAATTGAATTAGGTTTCTCTACGTCCACGCGTAAGCGGACGAATGCATTCTCTGGGTGATTTAATGCACCTAAGCACACAGCAAGCGGATTCTGTGAGCAAAGCAGTCGGCATATTACTCGACGATGCTGCATGAGGAAGCCCTCAAGGTACAAGCTGTCATCACTAACTTAAACCTCAGTGGTTTTGCCGGTAGCTATAAACACTAATTACCGTTTATCTAAGCAGCACTTTCTATACCAATCGCTATGTCGTTAAATGGACGTTTGAGCACGAGTTCAGTTTAGTGCGCCCCACGGTTTCGGCCACGATGGCGCACCGATCATTTCGCGGATCTTCGCGAACACGGGTGCGTTTTCGCTGCCAACTCTTTCGCACAAGGACTGTGCAATGTCACCGAAGTTTTTGTGATGCGGAAAAGGATAAAACTATTTGCGCCAGTACATGGCTGTCCACAGGTCCTTGTGCGCTGCACGTGCTTAGATGGATCGAGACCGTTTGTGAGTACGAGCAGGTGCACCATTCGTGTTAGGCAAGCCGTTCCGGTACTACTTTTCTGATCTGCTATCGCTTGTCCCGTATGGGGCTGGGCTTCCCTTCGACAAATCTGTTTCGCGAAATAATTTTGCGAGTGAATGAAAGCATTTTTGTGGGATAGAGAAACAGATAAACGCCCCTTGGCAATCTGGTGGACGTCGCCTATGTTCGTGGCAGCCCACTATGAGGGAAAACATGCCACTATACAGCTCTAGTAGACCGGAGCACCAGTTTCGGCATAGGCACCCTCTCGGCGGCCGGCGCAAACAAGCTACAGCACACGCATTACCCCTTTCCTCGTGCACATTTTGTGTACACACAAGCTTGTCCCGCGCAATTTAAGAGTTGCCATTCAAATCGCGCTGCTTAAGAGAACAAAGCTGCGCAGTGGGTGGTTATTTTTTGTTGCCAAAACCTGTCGTGAGCCCCCGCAGCTGATGTCATCATATGCCTATATGTTGCACCTGACCGGCTGTCTGTTTTGTATGGTCTTCTTCACAACAACCCGTACAACGATGGATGCCTTGATTTGCAGTAAAGGATACCACCCTGCGGACAGACAAATAAACCAAGGCTTCATTTGCCTGTCCTCCCGGCTTTTTGGTCGCTGCTGCTGTTACTTCTGTTCCCTGACTGAATGGTCCGCTTTGTGAGCGGCGGCTTCTCCTCACCCACACTCCGCAAACGACCAGGCCCCCCAATCCAGGCACCATACCGCTGTTTCTTACCAAAACACCAGATGGCATCCGTCTCTCCGAGAACTTGCCGCCGCCACAGAGCTTCTCACTGTGCGTTGCCCTTTGCTTGGCCTTAGCGTTGCCCTTTCCACTAAGGACCGGGTGGCCTCGTATGCATACGGAGCGCGCAAATACGTGCCAGTCAAATAGCTCAAAAGCGTTCCCCGAACGTTCAAGATATCCAAGTTGATGGAAGCGTCACTCACAACAGGAGCGTCTCGCAACGCAGTGAAATGTGGTGCAGGCTCTGGGTGTATGGTGCGTCTACTGTCTCAAAGATGGGATTCACGGCAACCTTGTGCGGCGACCACGAAATTAGTCACCATTGTGAGCTGTACACCGAGAAGCGACAAGCGGAACGAAAACGCCGTCTGGACGTTCGTCTAAGCAACTAATTCCCCGACGCCCATGCAATGATTTCAATTGGGGCTACCGGAACTCAATTATGCAGTTAAGAACAGTCACTGTAACATGATATAAATATCATTAACAGCTTCATTGTACTTCGTATTCCAGTAGCAAGTGGGATCCACTTTTTTTACAGCGAAGCTGTCTAGGGCAAATTTTAGAAAAATTTGCGTCGGTTGATACAACTTGTTACACGGCCAACTTTCCAGCCAAGGCTCCCTAGTTCTCAATCTACAGCAGGTATCTTTAAAAAATAGTTCTGAAATAGGCCGCCGGAACCATTCTATCATTACACTAAATTTTATTGTATAATTATCCCGCAGTGAAGGTGTAAACATTACGGGATTTTGTGCTGTCAGACAACATACAAGACCGTCAAAGGAGGAAGTATGGTTACAGAAAACAACCGTAACTCTGGTAGAATTTAAACTATCCCGAAATGAATTATATAAAAATTAGCCGCTTCGACAACCCTAATACACCACCCCAGTTCCATTTATCTGCCTAATTAGTCAGTTCACAGTGAATTTGTAAACGTTAAAGTATTACCCCCAGCTGTGAATAATACATAGCCATCTGCAGATAAAGTATGGTTACAGAAAAGCGTTAGAAAATTTGTGGACGCGAAACTCTACCGAAACAAATTTAATGAAAATTAGCCGTTAGATGACTGAAACAGTACGCCGATTTTCGTTTATTTTCATAGTTACGGAGTACACAGTACGCCAATATTGTAGAATTCCGGTCCGCTGTCAGCACATGGGCTTCTACAGAATGAAAACAGACAGACCAATGTTTATTTCATAGGATAAACCACCAGTGCTTCCAAGTTCCATTCAACAAGTTAAAGGTGCCATGAAGACAAAATACAAGTTGGGTTTATTAGGAAGACCGCTTAGTCCCGAAAACAATTATACCAATATCATCGCAATCTTCGAACAAATAACAAAGACGTGAAAGAAAACGTGTGAATCAGTCGCGACCCCCTAGCCAATTTCCCGCAAATTTGCTATGACGTCGCGGAACCTTGTTTGTGCGATTGGCGGCCGCCTAACTGACCTGTCGCGACGACACAAGACTGGACGTCTGTAATGGGGCCTCTAGTTCCATTTCACCGCATCACTTGAATGCTAACGGGCAGTTAACGCACTGAAAATTATGATTTATTGTTGGCCCGTGTGACGTCATTCTTGCTCATAACACGTCACTGTGGCGCAAAATTTGAAAGTTTTTAATACTTCTTGCTTTTTTTGTTAAAAAACATCTTTTGTGGCTGTAATGCAGCTGAGTGAGATACTGAATCCTGTTCTTTCAAATTAAACAAAGTTGTATTTTCTCTTCCTGGCTCCGTTAACTAGTAGGTATGCTCAAGCGCAAATTACAAACAACATGCTAGGTTTTGTCCGCTCCTTGTACTGCGCCCAGCTGCGCTGGTCACCCATCTTCCCAGAGAGGAAGGGAGATAAATTTTTTCGATGGCACGTACCTTTGTCCGCAAAGTTCTTTCGTTGTCGAATGTTACGACCCACCGCGTAGCACCGTCGTAAGAAAAAATTGCTTTGTTGACGGAGTCCTCTGTCACATGAGCCCTGAAGGCCGCATTTGTACAGAGCTGCACAAGAAAACGCGTGCGCAATCGCTGTCACTTGCGAGAAAAAGGGATGCGCCTCATTTACACCCAAAAAACCTTAGAGTCGTCAAAAGAAAAATGAGAGAAGCTAAAACTAACGAGTAAGAATTGAAGGTGACAAAGCTGTACGCAACCTTCAGGACCACCTCGGATGTTTAAATCCACAATTGCAGCCTATTTGCTTGTTCTTCGCTGCCGCCACGACCTTTCCTTCATCATTGTTGCAAGAAGTCTGAGATTCCTTCATTTTTGGACGTAATATTTATTGGACATCCCCTTAAAGGGGCGTACGCTATGACATGTCTTTCTCATGCCTAGCAAGTTCCACCATGATTACGCCTAACGCTGTAGTTTTTTTTTTTTTTTCATAAACTTGGCCAATCTCCCTTATAGGGTATGCTGGTTTGACAAGCGTGCGCTGGCGACGCTGGGCGGTCGCGGTGAGCTGCGCACACACGAGCTCTAGGGCATTTTCTTGTTTTTTTAAACGTCCGGGCGGTCGCCGCAATCTTGGCCTATACCCCTGAGTGCATGTAGTTGGGTTGACAAGCATGCGCAGGGGACGCTGGACTATCATCACGAGGCACGCGCACACCACTGCTAGGCAGCCTATTGTTTTTTTAACTGCCGAGTGCTCGCCGCAATCTTGGGCAGCCTCCTGAAGTGTATATGCTTGGCTTGACAAACGCGTGTATATATCACTGGGCGGTCGTCGCGAGGCACGCACACACGAGCGGTAGGCCATTTCTTGGTCTTGTTAACTGCCTGGCGGTCGCCGCGAAGCCCGCGCTCACGTGCCCGGGCTCGGCAATTTTTCGGTATTTTTAAGTGCGCGCACGAAAACTAACAGTTTGCTAAACAGCTTCGCTTTTAAAAACGTCACCTAACAATGAACAACTCAGCATGTTACAACCTCAAAAAGACACGACATCAATAGACTCTGCTTAAGAGGTGTTTTAACTAACCTCAAAATCACGGAGTCGGCTTGGGCCTCAATAAAAGTTTATTCCTCCTCCTTACTTTTTGTTAATTCTGCGCAACTTCCCTCCTGCAACCCCCACCCCGGCTAAACGGATATCCTGCTATTGGGATTTTGTAGCCTATTCCGAAAAACGAATCTTTGGTACGCGAAAACCTTACAAGCGAGTGGCGCGCGTTATAGAGCAGAAGGCGAGAATGCAATCACATGACTGGTACTCCGGCCATCTGATGACGTTTTCGACTCAACCAGCGGACGTGAGTTGCCTGTCTCTTTTATACGTGAAACATATCCTGATGAACCCTTACCGTTCTTAAAACATGCCTTCAAAATATACTGTGGTCTTCATAAATTTTCGCTTCGGGCACGCTTCCGGATAAAGAATTTACTTCATGAAATAGGTGTTGATATTAACGTTATTTCGGTTGTTCATCCCACAAGCAACCCCGGCTGTATCGTAGTTTATCCTGTTCTTCCTGCGTCGGTGGTGAGCAGCATTACTTAGTGCATACAATGCTATTTCTGCTCCTTGAAACAAAGTAACACGTATTTCCACGCTCCATAAAAATAAGCCGAAACACCCATTTCAACAAAGCATCAAAATAACAGGTGTGCCGAGTTGTTTTACATACAGTGGGGAAAATGGCTGTCGCTACTGAGGTAATTTTCTGTTTATGCGATGCATGTTGAACCTCGAAATACTTTCTCTACAAAATTGACGCCAGACAAACATGATCGTAGTGTTGTAGCTCTGTGCCCAAAAGCTCTCATTGTCGCCCAATTGTGACTGGATAAAGTACTGCTAACGGCGACAGCAAGTTAATATAATCTTTTTTGCAACCATGGAATGCGTATACATGCACTGAGCATCCTCTAAATGACCGACGTCCGATTTATAATTGATTGTAGTGTTTAACGCGCCGACGCAACGCAGGCGATGAGGCACGCCGTAGTGGAGGGCTCCGGATTAATTTTGACCATCTGGGGATTTTTAACGTGCGCCGAAATCTCGTACACACGGGCGTTTTTTTTCTTTTCGCCTCCATCAGAAATGCGACCGCCGCGGCCGGGAATCGAACCCGCGACCTCGTGCACAGCAGCACAATGCCTTAGCCACTGGTCCACCGCGGTGGGTCGAAGTTCGTTGATCGGTTGCTATAGCTGCCACAAATCCAAACAATTTAAACGTAAGGCTCTATTGGGTGCAATGAAAAGGGCTACTAAACGTATTCTCAACTGGGAAGCTGGTGTATCCGATTATCCTTACATTTGTGTTTCACTGACATCACGAAATGCAAAAGTTTATTTTTGTCGCAATTTTAGGGCACTTTTTGAAACAAACTGGATAGATAGTCTTTATATGGGCATAAAAAAGCCTTGTAAGTTTCTGCGGAGCAAGAAAGGTTTCAGACATTGCCGAGGGAGGTGAGTAGATGCCTCCGGCGAGCCTTATTGTCTTGCGCCGCACGGAACGACACAAGAGAACCTAATTAGACGGGTATGATAACGTGCCCTTTATGCATACAATTGTTGCTTGTAACAAGATACAATTTTTTATGGCTTATTGCAACAGAAAAAATGGCGCTGCTTGCACTAGTAGTTCAAGGCTGGAGAAACAACAGAGCCGGCAGCTCCTCTCCCTTCGTTGGAGACCCGGCTGTTGCAGCTCACATGGATTTCCGAACTTGTCTCTAAAAGTTTTCTATGACTAGCAGGCCTGGATAGTTTTCCAAAGTCCGCAGGCTTTCGCCATTTCCTCCAAAGTGGGCCGCATTAGCAAGAGCTAGAACCCGCGGCAACCGATTTTGAAAAATCAGTGTCTGGAGCGAGAACTCGATGACTTTGCTCTGCACTTCGTGCGTGAACGGCCGTGAACTGGCGAGAACAGCATGCGAGAGATCATACCACGAACCCACTCGCATATAAGGCAGTTTCATAATGCGAGGGGCAATAAAATTATTCTGTTTTACTTAATTTTGGGCGTTAGAGTGCCTCTTTTTCTGTTCTTTTATAGTCTATTTCCAATACTGAAACTGAAACCCTTGAAAGCCTTCTCCCTTTCTAATCAGGCTACCTGGGAAATGTTGTGCCAGATTGCCCAGCCTAAATTCCCTTAATCCGGCGAAGCACGACGGTGGGGTCGATTCGCGCCTCTGTCAAACCCCCCCCCCCCCCCCCCTTCGGCAGAGGCTTCGGACAAACGCCCAGCGGCAAACATGCGGATAGATGCCTGGAGACGCCGCCAATAAGACAGCGACGGCGTCGTCCTCTTTTTCCCCGTCGTGGCGGCTCAGTTGACGCAATCGCTTCGTCTCGATTCGTCGGATTTAAACTTCGGCCAGCGAGAGCCCTGACTGAAGCGATTCAAACCGCTTGGGGCTTCAACGGAGTCCCGGGGGTATAAAACCCGCCCGAATGGGCAGCCAGGACGGCACTCTTCGGAGGCAACGAGGGGAGACGTACTGTCACCTTTGTCCGAGCCATGTAACGATCTTGTTACCCCTGTAAATAACGTGTATAAATGTCGCTTCAACTCTTCGTCGGCTCGAGAACTTCATCGCTCTCCTCTGCGCCGCATCGATAACGTACGGAGCAAGGCAACGTCGCTACACCGGTGACTGCGCTCGGGTAGCCAGTCGCAACAGTAGCGTTTTCGGTGGGATGGCCTAGTCACAACAGAAGTGATAGAATGATTTTTTGCATGCTACGGGCGCGTAAATCTGCTGTAAAGTTTGTTTATTTCTTACCCTTCAAAATAAACCATTTCGCTCTGATACTTTTGAAAATTCCTCTATGGCTTTTTTTCCTTGCCGGTGCTCCTCACCGCATGCAACACAACCTGTTTTTATTTCCAATTGGCTGCCATGGTATTGTTCTTCGCCGCTGTGAACCCTGTACCACTAGGGCCTTTGTGCTGACCCCGTGGCTATGTTGCAAGTTTCACAACGTAAAGGCCCCCTGTGCGGTTCCCAGGACCTCCCTAACCACATTTTGTTTCCTTCACGCCCTCCCAATACCTGCCCGTTAGCTCCTTCTTCCTCATCACTTTCCCCCACACTCCTTGCCCTAGCATTTTCAAGCTCTCCACTTCGCCGATGATGATAGTGTTCCGGTAACGCTCCACAGCCAAAAGGAAAGCGTAAACAGTTCTGCTGCCACTACTTGGAAGGATCGCTGGCAGAAGTTTGTTTATTTGAAACTCAGTCACAAGTATTTCAATCACAAACATTTTGTCTGTGTAAATACCTCGCTGAATATTCCGCGATGTAGCTAAGGAAAGGAAGCAACTGATATGAACTGAATTCAGCTACATTGGCGTCGTCCGAGCAAACTTTTTGAAAGATTTGCTTATGCATGCGGAAGCGTTGCACGACACGGGCAGTACCAGCGAGAGACCTCCCGTGCACACTCACCACTTCGTACGGGACGAGGTGGTCCTCTGGTTGGTTGGTGCATTCAGTCCCAATACGAAGGTCGCCGTTTTCTACCGGTCTGTACTTGCGGCCGAACATAGCTACCGACACGGTAAGCGCGAAAGCAGCGGTTTTGGCGAGTTCCTTGAGCATCTGGAGTGCTTTCAGCTGCAATTGAGGACGAGAAACATCTGTTACGCAAAAGGAGCCAAATTGGTAAACAGTGCTGGCGTCAGGTGTCTACCTTGCGGCACATCATGAGTTCAACATAGTATGGGGTCAGACATTCATATGCTTAGTAAAATGCACACCAGAACTGCTCGTCATGACATGAATACCGACCAAAGGCTCTTCTTGCTCTGGGGTGCAGACTGTTCTCTCTGTATGTAGCGCGAGAGTATTTAACATGTCCTTCTCGACCGCTAGGATGCAGTGTATTCCTGGGATGTAATGCAGAAAACTTCGAAAAAAACGTGTTTGTTGTAGGCCAATGGATTCGGATATCTTGCCATGGGACCAGATGTTTTGTCCTATGTCCTGTTCATCCTACTGAACCGGTAAGCTATCTGGAGAATCCTTATTGATGTACGGAAACCGTGTGTAAATGCACAGTCGCTACGGTGCCACTTTGTAACAATCGTGTGAACTGTGTGGAATGTTTGTTAGGGGAGGTGATGACGTAAACTAATTGTTGATAAGAATTGGCCTGCTGGTAATGAACATTAACTGCCAGCTCAAAGCATGGCAGTCCCCTCTTTTCTTTCCTTGGTTTCAGTTTTTTTCGGTCACGGTGGCTGGTGTTGTTGCGTATGCGTTCTTGCATCCAGTTTAGGCACTAAATGGGAAAAAGGTAGTGATGTATCGAGGTGGCAATGGCCTGGCTTTGTACACTGGCGACCCGGGTTCAATTCCTACGAAATTCCTAATGTGTAGACCTCTTTTAAAACAAATTGATTTACTTGATAAAATACAATTACAGGCGCAGTTTAGTACAGATCTTGATTGTTTTGACGGAGGTCCTTACTCTTTTTACATCAGAGGACATATTCGAGGCAGAAAAAATTGCTTTTTCTCACGAGAAGGCATTTAAGGCAATCGCCTTTAAAGTTATCCGCATAGGGTGTTATTGGGCATTGGATTAGATGAAATACTACAGTAACATCTGAAATCGCTTGTAATGGTTTCTTGCAGCAGCATCATTGTCGTCCTGGACACGAAACAAACCTGACTGGGCTCGTACAGTCTCGCTCCATTAAGGACCGTCGGCGGATAGATAACGCACTGCTCGCCGTACAGCCGGTCGTCGAAGCCGATGTGCCCATGCGCGACGATGAAAGATGGGGTGTACACGGCTCTGAATGCAAGACAGAAAAGTGTGTTGCGTATTCATTTATGTGTTCCGAAGGTATTTCAATGTAAGAGGTGTGATAATGCACTCTGCCGGTATTCTCCAAAGAATCTACAATTGGGCTAGTTGGTTCTGGTTTTTGAACATTTCAAAGTAGCGCACACTCGACATGGACCCGAGCAAGAAAAATTTCTCCCACCTCCCCTCGCGGGAACCCCTGTGTAGATGCGACGCATACGGGGTTCCGTTGTTGTTTTTGTTAGGTTGATTCTCCCATCGCGTGAACCCCCTGCCGCGGCTATGACGCCACACAATCCAACACAATCCACTTTAATCCAATCCAATCCAAATCCAATTCAAGCCAAGCCAAGCCAATCGAACCCAATCCAATGCCCCTCGCGAGAGAGTGTTCGCTATCGGAGAGGAGAGGGGGTGAGCGGCGGAGAGCGCAGCTCGCGCGGCGAGGAGAATGGGGGAGGGGTGTGGACGGACAACAACAACGCCGTATGGAGGGACAAGGCGAGTGAATGAGATGCAGTCGCATCTAAAAGAAACAGCGCTGTTGTTTGCCTATTTGCTTCTTGTGTCCTTGCCGGCTTTACGCTACTTGAAGATTAACAAGCCTCTGTGAGGGTCATCGAACACAAACTGTGTGGGGGCCCCAACAACACGCGTGACACCGCCCTGCTCCTTTCCAGTGTCCAAGCATCGAGTGTCATTTTTTACGTCACTATGTAGTCACCATGGGGTCTTAACTTCAAAACACACGTGGAACTAACGTTAGGGTTTCTGCAACGCTGGCACGGTTTCCCACCACGGCATAGAACCCCACTCCGGTGTATGCAGCGTCACTGGCTTCGGTACGGAGCCCTTGTAGGGCGTTGTTCAAAACCTGCGAGTAAAAATGAGATGGATAACAGTAGATGCAGTTTTCGAAAACGTACAGTTTTATGCGCCTGCATCCGCTGAAAGGACCTAAATGCACACCTAAAGGACCTAAAAAGACCTAAAAGGACATAAAAGCGTCAGTTGAGTTCTAGGCCAATCAATAGCCACCTTTGTGCTTAAAATGAATTTGAAAACTGCACCATGAAACGTCTGAAACTGGCCATTGTTTATTCCGTGGAATTTGGCATAAGTTAAACCCCGCGATTTTTTAATGTACAGATTGTCGTTGTCAGGACGTGGGAACTCTTGTAAGACACTTAAACTCATACTGAGTTGATTCTTACCATCTCCAAGTTCAACGTGAAATGTACCGCACTCAGCATCCGCCATATTCAAAAGACTTACTGCGGCACTCCCTGATGAAATTTACGGCACTCTCTGATGAAAGCAAGAATAACCTATCTAAAGGTAACTTCCCAGGCGAATTATCTACAGCATTTCATGTGCAGACTCCGCTAGAGAGTGCAATTTTAGGCAAAGGCTCAAGCCGCACAGTAGATTTTTTGTCGAAATGCGTGAATCCTCCCGAACAGGATTTGAGAAATCAGCGAAATTTGTTACAGTAAGTAAATGGAACGCTGTCAATGCTCTCATGTGATATGTTCTCATGATATGAGAAAAGGAACGCTGTCAATGCTCTCATGATATGACCTAGGGGAGGTTTGGTGCTACAAGTAATAAAAAATACGCGCCTATCCACCATAGCTATGAAGGCGGTCGGAAACTGAAGCGGTTAGCGACGCCGACAACGATTATCCATGCAACGTCACTTGAACATCCATAAGTGACTCTGCAAAGAGTGAAACCAGAGACTGTAAAATGCATTTAGCCACACCCGTTGTTACTCCAAAGAGGTATTGTTTGCTAAGGTTAAATCGATGCATGATTCATGAACGGTGCTTGGTTGAGTTGTATTCGTGCAACAGGTGAGTCGAAACTCTTTTTTATAAAATAACAGGATGTTCTGCCGCTGAGCTCTTGCCTCCGCCGCCGACCGAGGTAAGAGATCGGCAGCAGAGGCAAAGGAGAAGTGAGATGTAACGCGTTCGTGTGAGCTTCCTTCAATTTTTATAACTACTAGCACATGCGCAAGGCGCGCACACGGCCGCTACACGTACGCACGGCCGAACGCACAGTGGCTCGAGAGGCCACGTGACGCTATCGCGTAGCATTCAGAGAGAACGCAGGAGGAAACACGCATATGTGGCTCGGTAAGTGCACCGTCTCTGTCTTCCGCCTCGGCGTGGGCTCGTAGCTCAATCAAAGAGACAAAAGGCTCTCGCTCCGTTTCTCTATTCGTTCAAGGTTCGATTCCTGGCAGTGCCAGTAACTTCTTTTATTTGCTTGCGGAGTTCTCCTTTGACACCAACGGTGGTAACAGAGCCCCGGAGGTAGAGGTAAAAAGCTTCGCTTTAAAAGAGACTAAGTATTCAAATTATCTTGGACAAACTAAACGAGACTCAGTAGTCGTTATTTTTTAGATTATTTGTGACAAATGAAACGAGAAGACCAGCGTACGGCTTCCAAGTTGAAGGAGTTGACAAACAAACAGTCCTCCTCGCTTAGTTCTAACGTCCCCTGCCTGGCCATCTTTATTTCTCAACATACTCCCGCATCCGCCAAGTTGTTCAGGAACTAGCTGTCAGCAACACGGGCCGTGGTGAAGATCTATGCCAACTACAACCAGCAGTCCGGGTAGCATAGTAGCGCATGATGCCACAGCAGCGATACTTGTAGGCTGGCTGGGAAATTCAGTGGAGCATCCGGTTGTATATTTCGGCGCTATCAATCCCGGACTGGTGAAATGATTCGTCATCAAGACAGGCAGGACGACTTTCTGACAACAGAAAACGGACAACGAGGACTTTCTGCATTGATGTATGAGAGTGGCTTGAGGAACTGAAACGGAAGACTTCGAAGGTTGATCTGGTCACCCTGGAAGAGAGACCATGCTCCAGGGCAATTGTCATTATGTCACGTTCGGCCCCGCCTCCACCAAGTAATCCCTGTATTCAAGCAACAGGTCGGTTTCCGCATCGACTCCTACTTCGCAGATAAAGTGTCGCACAATAGACGCAGCCGTTCGGCTCTGCGTTTTAAATTCTTTCCACCGGACAAGGAAGAGCACGGCCGCAGTTCGCCTCCGGCATCGAACGTCACTCATTTAACACCGTCGTAAAAGCAGGCAATTTTTATCACTTGAAGCAGGGCCGCCTTCTGCATGACTCACGTTTTCGTAGACGGAATCAATGAACTTAACTTCTAATCCCAGCAAGGTTCACAGGGTTTCTGAAATGTTGACGAAACTAGAGCTGCATCGCCAGGGTAGTGGTTGCAACATAGCCGCTGGGACGCCTGAAAAACAGGAGTCGCATCGGTGACGCTAATATTATGGCAGGGCTGCTAGAAAGTTTCCAGAACGACAGTCCTGTAGGCGATGCTAGGTTCACGGCCGAGACAGAGGCCAGTGTTTGAAACGAGAGCCACGTTGGCAACGTAACGGTTGCACAGTTTCTCGAATCCCTGTGCCTGACTGAGCACCACAGGGGCTTGCTTGGCGTCGTTACGAAGCGCAGCGCCCTCTTAATCGCCGTATTCCTCTATTCGCGCAGCAGTCATTCCCTGACAGGCGGCACGTCACCCGGGACTGGCACACCGTCAGCAGGGCCTCCTCAGGGAGCGAGCAGTGCGTCTAGGCCACGATTCAGGTAGATGACAGGACCACTCGACATTAAGGGACGGGGCTTGCTGATGAGTGTTGGCTCGCAGGCAAGAGTACCCGCGTTCGCAGCTCGCAGATGCGTTCTTCCTAGTGGATCGCGTAGGAAATGTCCGATTCAAAATCGTCATCTTTCAAGTTGACTTGAATTTGGGCGTCGATTTGGAGCAGGTTCACCTGGTCATGCCTGTTGGGGTCGAACATATTCTGCTTGTCAAGAGCCATTGCTGCCTGGTTCCACTGCAAGGCATCGAGCACTTCGCAGTCCTGGAGATGGATGCTCGCTCGATATCTCGGCTAAATCGAAGGAAGTGCATGGCACCAGTTGTTGACTCCAGACACGGGGTGTTTCGAATACGTAGGAGACGAAGGCGGCTTGGGCACGAACCGAAAATGACAGCAGTCACGGCAAGGCCTGCGGGGTAGAGCAGCGCGAAGGTAACCAGGCCTCGCGTGCCTCGAAGTCGCTACGCCGTTGTCAACATAGCTCCGCTCGTGCATTGGTTACCGGGTTTCACGGCAGCAGAAAATATGTCGCAAATGAGCGAGAAAATGAGCATACGACTTCCAAGGTGATGGAGTCGACAAGCATGGCAGTGCGCTCCAGCAATCCTCGTCCTTCTCGCTTTCTACTAACGCCCCCTGGCCTGTGCATCTCTATTTGTCAACATTATTTACCAATATCCCGAATGATTAATTCATTCGTCATCACAGTCCGTGCTGTTAGGCGGGAATTGACATGGATGCTGCCACTTTGGTTTTATGACGTCAAACTAAAAACAAACTTTCACCGGGAATATGAATTTCTCTCATTTTTATCCGCGCCACAACAGGATCTTGCTCATTTTCTAAAAGGAATGCAATCTGCGCACACGCTCGCAGGGCGTAATGTGACCATTTTGTTGCAACCTGTTTTCTCGGGGAAATGTTCCATGTGTTTCTTGTAACTGCAGCTTTATCTAGTTTAGTTTAGGTTACTGGGTTTGGCTATATTCCAAAAAAAAACTCACTATGTACGGCATAAAAATGCTAAAAGTATTTTCGGGTGCTCCGACCGAATGCGCAGTCTTAACTCGCCATGAAATAGACTGGGCCACTGGAAAAATAATCGAAACAGAAAAGAATTCGACCTCACGGCTTTATCTTCAATCCGCGACAATTCAGACGACGGAGCACAGACTTAATCGCAATGACGGCCGCTTCCCACACGTGTACGCACGTTACGACATATCTTCAAGCCATCATAACCGGATCAGTCTCAACCCCCTCATTTCATTGTGAGCAGTGCTCGCGTACGTAAGCGGAAACGTCTTTCTTGTTTTTTATAAACATTGATGGTCAATGTCAGCTTTTATTTGTTGTCACTTGTACAGTAAGTTTAGAGTTCCTGCCACTCTATTGTTTCCTAGCATTTTTCGTGCTGGACTGCCCTACGGTGGGTACAGGAAGTTAACACCTACTCTGAGCGTGGTGAGGGCATCCCGAAAATCTGTGACCTGGAATGTGTTGAAGTCGATGTTGAGGAAACCGTAGTGACGTATCCTGAACTTCCAGAGCTCGGCAATGTTCTGTTTCCCAACATCCAAGTCCACGTCTTGCGCCACTTTCACCTGGGCCCTGCAAGATCAGAAAATCTTTTGGTGTGTACATACATTCAGAAACATACATTTGCGATTATAGTTAAATTAACTGTGGCGGGCAGAGAATGGCTTCATATGTTCGCAAACGATAACTGCGGGTGGCCAGAAAGCAAAAATATTCGTACTGTCTTCCCCTACACAGCAGGCACAACACACACGTAAACAGGCACGTGCACATACACACACACATGCGCTACACACGCACGTACATATGCATACAAACACACACGCGCTTACAAACATGCTAGCACCTACAACTGCACCCTTGCATATACGAGCAGATGCACACTTGCATATACAAGGACACGCATGTGCGCACACACCTGCACACACACATACACATGCACACGCACTAGCAGACTGATTTCATTTATTCAAACCTAAATGCTAAAGGCCTAAGGGGGAGGGCGTACAAGGTATAATAAAGAACGCAGCCAGACTGATAGGGTACAAAGTGTAAGCCTTCAAAGAACATACAAAGGGTACAAATTGCAAATTCCAAAGGGAACATTATTAAGTGCAGCTTTATTACAAAGTAAAGCTACAAAGGGTAAACATTCAGAGAACAATGAGAATAGCTTTAAAGGGACACTGAAGTGAATTTGTCAAGCTCCCGTTTTTGCTTCCACTGCGTAGACTGGCTCAAATTAGCACACTTTTCATTGTTTATCCGGTTGACAAGTCGGTAAAAATTTTACAAAGCGCGAAAGAAGAAAAAAATTACGCCCACCTCCCCTCGCGGGAACCCTGGTGTGATCCGACGCTGAAGGGGGTTCCATTGCGCGTTTCCGTTGGGTCGATTACTCGAATTGCGTGAGCAATCGTCGGGTAATGCGAGAAAGAGAGAGAGAGCAAGCGTTGCGCGGACGACCGTCGACTGAGAGACCGGCCGGAGCGCGGCACTCTGCGTATATGCGTAGCGCACCCGAAGGAGAGGAGATCGCGGGAGCGAGAGTAGTGCACATGCGTACAGCGCGCAGCGCCGCCCACCGGCGGAGTGAGAGTGCGCTGCGCCACGCGCCCGCAGATGTTGAGAGAGAGAGTGTTCGCTATCCGAGAGGGCAGAGGGGGTGAGCGAAGGAGAGACGCAGCTGTGCGGACGCGGACGCCGACGCACGCAGGACAGGGCCGCCGGCAAGAGATGCTCCTCTCAGCGTCGCATAAAAATACCATGCGCGGTTTGCGGCGGCCACACTAACTAAAGGCTGTGACGACGGCAGGAGACGCACCGTGATTGGTTAGCATTCAAAGACGTTTCGGTTTCGGTTCTGTAAAACAACATGCTTGACATCCGACGGCATCGTTGGATGGGCATTCTTGATATCTCAGTAATCGTCGTACCACGCTTTTGCCGTGTTCTCGGCTGTAAAATGCCTGAGATAAGCCTCCCAGTACGGCTTGGAATCGTATCAATCACTAGCCGTGGCCTACGCAGTGGATGAACGCCCTCCGCGTCACCCCAGACGCTCAAATGCGATGCGCTTTTCCCCCATATTTGTAGCTTGTCTCACTCATGCCTTTATCGTAAAAAGCGTTTTCGCACCAGCCCAAGGGTCTGTGGATTCTGTCCTGTGCCCACTGCCCGCAAGCAGTCGGCACCTTATAGCAACAGCACGCCAACGAGAACTCGCTAGCGCGCCAGTGTCAGCCTGCGCGCGTTCTGTGAACTAGTTCGTGAAGCAGTGAACGTTACGGCCCAAAAAAGGTGAACTCAGTATAGAAAACATCGGTCGAAAGCGAAAAAGTCAACGTATAAAAAAGAAAGAATGTACCCCCGGGGATTCGAACTGGTGACCTGCAAAACAGTTGCAATAACATACCTAGCGCTCCACACCATTCGGCCACTTCTTTTTTATTGCCTGCTTTGGGTCGATACATACATCCAAAACATCAACAAAATTACACCACGTGAAAAAACGCTAGCACATACCTTGCTAGTGTGCCAGGTTTAAAAGGCGGTAGTCTCGCCACACTCTCCAGCACAAACAGCCACTCGGGTGGACTAGGCTCGTCTTCCAACACCGGACATTTTCATAAAAATACTCCCTCCCTGGACTCGCATCGACATCATTTTACCGACGGGCCATGCGAGCCTTCCATATACCGTGTAGGGCCAGTAACATTAAGAAGTCAAATGGAACACCCCCTTCATTTTCTATGGCTAAAAACCGAATTCTATGACTATCCACAGAAAAATCTTTCTTTAAGATACGCTGTAACACCTCCCATAGGAAGACCTCGTCCCAACAATCTTTGAACACGTGTTCGATGGTCTCTGTTTTTTTTTTCATGGGAAGCAGCCAGGCCCCAAGGCACAAATAGACCTTTCTCAATCATCCAGGTTTTTACAGGTAGTACACCCACATGCAATTTAAAGAAAAACGACTTAGCATAGCCAGGAGCTGGCATTCTTTTCACACGCCGAAGAATATCTTGTCCCGGCACCACACGGTATAGGGACATGTACAGTAGGATCGGCAACACCGTATTCACGAGATCCCTATACAATTTCTTCCTCACCACATGAGGTAACTATTACAAGGTTAAGTGGGCACAAAGAAACCTTGTGGCATCAACAACTTCACGTAGGTAGCCATGGATTCCACCACCATAACAACAACAGGAAACAACCAATTCGGGCAGTGCTGCACCCAAACGAACATGACGCACTGTGCACAAAAACAAGTCGCGTACATCTCGCAGAAAAAGGCAACGGTTTACTACTTGGCGCAAGAATAAGTGCACCAAAGAAAGTCTACCGGAGTGGAAACGACGAAACAGGTTTGTCCGACTCGTTCGCTCCCATGTGGAACCTCATAAAAACACGGCAAACACACGGTGCAATCTTTGTACATTGGCACGCCCGCAGTGTAATACTTGCATCACATACCACAAATTGGATACGAAAAACAAATTACAAACAGCAGCACGTGCAAAAACGGATAGTTGCTTTCCCCCCAACTTTTCGGCCTTGTCCCGTACCTCGATTGTTTGCCTTCGCCACTACGGGTCACTATCCCGATAATTTTCAAGCGGGACGCCTACGTATTTCGTGGGCGTGTCTACCCAGTTTATTAGTGAAAATTTGTTGGGCTTCGATTGCCATTTACCATGCCAAAAACCAAGGCACTTATCCCAGTTAACGCTACTACCGCTATATTTACAATCTTTTCTTGAAAATAAAAGGTATATAATGTATAACCGTTTTACACTTTTATTTAGGTTTAGTATTTCAAGCAGCTTAGGTGACTATTTGTTGTATTTCCCTCGTGAAGTAAGCGTCCCCCAAGTTTCCACAATATCTCACGTGTAGCAATTGCATTTCTTAGACAGAAAAGCGTTCGCAGATGCGCAGTCGTGCTGCTGACCGCTGTGCTTGTTCGCCGAGCGCAAAAAAAGTGCTTCCTGCACCCTAGTTTTAAGCTGTACGGTAAAATTTTCCATTGATTTAATGTCCTTAGTACCTATATTGACTTCGCTGACTCTTCTCCCGCCTTCAAGTGGCCTTATATTTTCCTACTGGCGTACCAGTCAGCGAAGCGTCGCATGGGCGCTGTGCAGCACTTATGTTAAGTGACCTTGACTTGGAGCTAGATACAATGTACAAACTAACAAAGTAAAGAAAGGCACATTCTTCCATTCACAAACGTGTCCTGGTTTCGTTTCAACTGAATGAACGTATTGCGACGACCCGTCGGCGGCCGGCGTACTAAAGAAAGGCACATTCTTCCATTCACAAACGTGTCCTGGTTTCGTTTCAACTGAGTGAACGTATTGCGACGACCCGTCGGCGGCCGGCGGACTAAACGCTGTGCCCACTGACTCTGTCGGAAGGCCGGCGAGCCGTGCAGTAGCGCAGCCAATTGCCAGATCATCTCCTCCTGACGTCACACGAAAACGCCCCACAGGAAATGGGCGAGGGTGCAGAGAGGAGGACAGCATTGTCAAATTGATTTTTCTACTAAATAAATTCGCATAAACGCGTTCAGAGTGGTCGAAACAGAGCCTAGGGACTCCGGACTACATTATGCGCTCGTAATCCCGCAATGTTTACAAATCACTTCTGTGTCCCTTTAACTGTAGTAAAAAGTATTAATAAAAAACAGGCAGGAGCACACGGCATTCAGGTATGTTGCGACGTGTGATTGTTTAGCTTATTGCGGAAAGTTTGTAGGGTAATGCAGGTGACTATAATATGGGATCGGTTGTTCGATAATGTTTTGCCACTGGGAAAAGGGAGACAATCATGGCAGAAGTACGTCCGTTAATTGGTGCAATAGGGTGCCTATGGTTTACGCGGGATGAAGTTCTGTGTGATGGTTGTAGGAGGACGAGGCGGGATTGAGGACGGTAAAAAAGCACGATAAAATAAAGCTCGAGGGTGATAAAAGGAAGATACAATCGAGAAATGATACGACGGCAGGTCCAGAATTATTTTAGCGCGTTAACTTTGGCATCGTTACAGTATTTGGAGTAAAAAAAAACAGCAGCGTGGTTTTGAATCCGGTCTAAATCCTTAGTAAGATAAGTTTGTGAAGGGTCATACGAACAAGCATAGGCTATTTTAGGCCGCACATAAGTTGTATGTGCTAACTTTTTATTGACCGTTGAGGTTATTTTAAAAATGCGGCGCAAGTGTCCGAGTGCGGGTGAGGATTTGCAAAGATGGTTTGAATATGGGTTGACCATGACAGCGACGATGACAGATGCACTCAGACGTATTTTTATGATGTAGGGCTAATGGGAACAGACTTGATGCCATAGGTGTCATGTGCAGCAATTCAGGTTCAAGGGTCTATATTGTTGTAGTAACCCACAGTGCAAAATGTATCCGTGCAAAATTCACACCCTCAAAACGTATCGGCGAGTTTATTTCCATAAGACCTTGACACGGCTAACCTTCACTGTCCCTGTCAACACTACGTTCCTTGATTGATTATGAGGTTTAACGCCCCGTCCCTACCCAGGCGATGAGGCGCACTGTAGAGGAGGGCTCCGGATTAATTTTGACCAACTTGGGATCTTTAACGTGCGCCGAAATCTCAAACACGCGCGCGTTCTCGCTATTTGCCTCCGCCAGGAAAGCGTCCCCTGCCTTACGTTTCTATTTCAGTACGTTCCCTGCCAGCTGTACGTTTCAATTGTGTCTAGCCTATAGAATGACAGAATTTAATATCGGATATCAGCGCTTGTTGGTTGCCTCTTGTTGAGTGCTTCACAAGTCACTCCAGTTCTTAGCGCAAGACTTCTAATCACCCAGCCAGGCCAAATCATCGACCCATGGCACAGCTCGGAGGACCATTACGTTCATCTTAAGCGCAGCAAAAAATAGGGACACAGTAGACGAGGACAAGCGCTTGTCCTCGTCTACTGTGTCCCTGTTTTTACTGCGCTTAAGATGAACGTTATAGAATAGCATACCAACTAGCCCGAACGCAAGCCCTTCTCGGAGGACCATCTGAAGCAGTGTTCTGGCTCCACGACTCGGATTTGAGTGAAGCGCTGTTGAAGCCCTCCAATACGCGCGCCAGTTTTGGACGGCGGAGGAGCTGTTATGACCGGGTTGTAGATCCGGCATACCCAAACTGTGACGTCGGCGTTACTAAGTCCACTTTTGTCCCCAGCCCCCAAATCGGCCCATACCACGTTATAAGTTCTCGTTGAAAAGAACACGTTAAGCCTGCGTCATCGCCGCACCTGCAACTAATTGAAAGGAAGGCGAAGGCAGCATGACAAAGGAGGCGACTTCACCATCGCGGACCATGAAATCTTAACCGGCAAGCTTTGTGTATCAAGCACTAAGACACTCTTCGGCTCGGACAAAAGGTATTTAAGTCTGAGCAACGTGAACGCCTTCTCGCCTCGTGGTCACGTGGGGAGCATTCAGGACAGCTTGGAGCGCGGACGGGGGACTATGTGCTTTGAACTTTGGGTCCGTGATGGGAGAAGGTGTTTGGAGTTTAATTCCCTACGGGATCTACAGGGACTTTCAATCTGAACAAGTGCAGCCGAGTGTCGCAGTCTGTGCGATTGTCTTCGAGCCACAGCATGCAAACTTGCAGTCCTTATGGAAATACTGGTACAAAATTTTCTCCTTCATCAGCACGCCTCGGTCTCCTGATCAACGTTTTCGGACACTAGTCACGCTAACATAAGGGTCTCCTGAACCCGGATCCAGAACAGGGTGTGTATACACTATCTGCTGAAAGGCGCCGCAAACAAATACGTCCACCCCCACACACTAGACAATCTACTGAGATTTAATGGCGGCGTCGACAAATTGCTATTCGAGCCACGACGATCCGAATTCTGTCACCATGATTTTTTTTTCTTGAAATTCATTATAAAACTCAAGACAGCTTCGCTGGTCCCTTTAGGATTGATAGCCAAAACTTCTTCCTATTCTTGCTTTCGTTCAGAATTATTTTGTTCGACAATA
Organism: Haemaphysalis longicornis; assembly: GCF_048455015.1. NCBI lineage: Eukaryota > Metazoa > Arthropoda > Arachnida > Ixodida > Ixodidae > Haemaphysalis > Haemaphysalis longicornis. The sequence continues at coordinate 110,647,205 of NW_027526204.1, read as the reverse complement.
CATTGAACTAGTATGCGCAAGCTTCGAGGACACGATTAAGCTGTTTGCGTCACATTTGGTGTGCCGCAAAGAGCCGCAAAAACTGGGGTGTCATATTACTTGTATTTAAGGTACTGTGATAAAACCGTGAACATGAGACACGTATCTCACCCGTAGCGCAAAGACAGCCCGTACTGCGTTGACACGGACGTCTGTGCCTCCAACGCGAACTGTCTCAGGGTCCTCGCTGAGGCCAGAATGCTGACGACGTGAAGCTCTGGCTGCTCTTGACCGTACAAGCCTTCGTAAAATATGAACTCGCACAATCCATCCTCTGGAAGCTCTACCGACTCGTTCGTCTTCTTGCCATAGATGCAGATAAGAGGGGACCTCGGCATCGGCGATTCTGCGCAGAAAGCAGTACAGGCGTGAAAGATAATGTCCTGTGAATTATTCAAAAATGTACTCGAGCTGAAACAGAAAGAGAGGTGCAAAGAGCTACGGTGGTAATAAAATCTCCCCAAATGGGAGGCCATTGCGCAAACGGACGTCATAATCGAAAGTACTAATGTTTCGTATACCATCCCCTAGACATTAACACCAAGGTAAACTTGTAGCGTCAGATTTAGCAGGCCACAAAAAAAAATATCTTCAAAACCACGCAAGATCGGCAAACGCGCACTACAGGGTTAAATACTCTCCAAAGGCAATTGCCATCAAAAACATTTACGTTACTACCGGCCAGTTGCTCGGACATCCTGCGGTGTTTCCCCAATGAAGGTGTATCAATAAAAACTCAGCTTTCGTAATGTCATTGCCTTCATAGATACGCTAGCAAGTTCCCGAATATGCTCTTCAAGGAAACTCGTTCTAGATCGAAACGTTGTTGAATTTTTCATTACAAAGAAACAAAGCGCACGAACTGGGCTTAATTCACACTATCCCGAGTATTTAGACCACTTGAAATGCATCGTCGCTCGAACATTTGTGTCATTCCAAGATGCAGAAGAGAACTCACGAGCTGGTGGAGGAGGACTGGGGGGCTGATGCGCACGAATATATATTTCAACGGGTCTGTAATCCGGTAGCTGGTTTGTTGGTTGGTCAAGATCCGATTCCCGTTCGTCACTTCCACTTTGAGTTCCTGCGATGCCAGAACAAAGCAACATTTATGCCGCCTCTAAACATGGTGTTCACCGATCTAGGAGTACTGACAATGACGTTTGCTGTTGGTGTGTTTGTACAGTTCACATCCCCTACAAGCCAAGATACCTTGCTATAGGGTATAGAAGCCATGCGTGCGAGTAATTTGCTTCCGCCTGATTTGTGCGATTTGAGCCGCCGGATTGCTCAGTTGGCAGAAAACCCCGCAACACTGACATCACTGGGACCACCTGTCGTATTTAATGAAAACATATTGATGCATTCGAGTATCTTCGACGTTATGTCAAGGACTGGCAAGGTATCCAGGGTGCTGGTCGAGCGACCACAGGGTGCTGCCTTCGAGTACGGCCTGATGCAGGAAGCTGCAGCTCCGCTTGGGAGAATAGAACGATTCGCAATAACAAAGTAACAAAGTTTGAAATGCCGGAAAAGGAGGGCACACACAAATATTTTCCATGAAAATACTCACTCCATTTAAATAGTCATAATGGTCTGAATACTGCACCAAAACAGCCAAAATAACGTTGCGCCTAAACCCTGTGCCTAAACTTTTTATTTTAAAGCTGCTCAGAAGGCGACGCAACCGCCGCCAAAAAGCACGCAAGACCTTCCCTGTGGAACTGTAGGCCCACCCCACCTACACGGCGTGTTCTGGGGCTTTCTGAGACGGAAACTGTATTCCCCCTGTTTGAGGTACAGAAAACTACGCAAGCGTGTAATGAAGTCCGTTCAAGAGCGGCAAATCGTATGGGCACCAATTTTCTCCCAGGCCTTACGCGCCCGATTCAATCAAAACAGACTGGCGATTTGAGATCATATGTAGTCGGGAGGATTACCTCATAGCTGTCTCCATTTATGGTCATGGCTCAGCTACCAGACACTCGTCGGCTCTTTTCCGGACTGTATCCCCGCTGTTACATTGTGGGCTTTAAAGATCCAGCCCTGCTCACATGTTCAAGTGTGGTGTAGGTTTAGTTAAGAGCCACGGAGGGTGCGAGCATACGAACGTTGTTCTTAGCAACCAACAAACAGTTCCAGATCAACCTTTCCGCATTATAAGAAGGAATGTGCAGTTATAATTCTTACCTGGCATGTAGATGACTAGTGCGCAGGCGCCGATTACGGGCAAGACTAAGCAGGCGAAAACAAGAACCATTTGCCACGTGGAGATAATATCGGAGTCCCTAAGAAAGCACGATGAGAGAATGAATTCCTAGGCACACTCTGCAAATACTGTTGGTTTTCAAATTGATTTGAGTTCAATAAAGCAGGTAGTTACTCCACTCACCCCCCCCCCACACACACACACACAAGCCGGAAAGCCACGTTTCGTCTCTGTTCGAGCACTTTAGCATGTATATTTGTTCGTGCTTATGAATCTGTCTGTTCGTAGTGAGGGATAACCCCGTCAACAGCAGCCCTCAAGCGCGACCATGGGTTAATACCAAACTACGTTTGCCTCAGCAACATCAATCAGAACTACGTACTTTACTAAACACTGAGAAGAAACGCTGTTTCAAACTGCGTGACATCTATAATTTATAACAAGGTGGCTGTCAAGTCATGTCTAGACTGGGGTAAAATAACGGGAAATGATTGCCCTATACAGGCACAATTGTTGTCACCTGTCTACAATTAAGGTGCTCAGGTAGCAGTGCGCCTCTTGAATCAGGAAGATGCATAAGAAGTTAATTTTTTTACTGCCCCGATGTAGAAGTTCATAAATTCCTCTACATTCTTGCATCTAGTTGTTCTCTGAGAGAGAATTATTATTTTAAGGCAACGTAGCGTCTAATTACAAGGAACATGGTGCATGAAAAAGTTTAATTCTCCAGCCAGTTTGCCATGCAACGCATTCCAGCTGGTGACACAGATTACGACGGCAACAACGACAACCACAATGACAACGACAATGACAATAACAACAACAACAACAAAGAGACCGACAACATCATCGTCCAGAACAGCAGAAGCGCCAACGTCAATAACGACAACAAGGACATCAACGTCATCAGACACCAACGACATCACCATCAACAGCAGCAGCAACAGGAGCAGCAACAACACCAGCAACGACTGTAGCCTCAACAGATTAGCATTCGCTGTTAGCAAGGTACGTGCGCTCATTATAGCTACTCTTAAATAGGCTTAAGAATACAACATGCATTAGGAATAAAGCCTTGGCGTTGTTTAAAAGCTTGCGTTTTGCTTAAAGCGGACATAAAAACAAACACAAAGTTCTTCAATTCAAGAGAACAGCATCTTTCGTAACTCACTCAGCTTTATTCCAGGCAAGAAATGCAAGAAATATTATAGAAAATTTCAATTTGGCACTACACTTATGATATTGCCGCGAACCATACATTGGGTTTGTTTATTTGTGTTTTGCTTTTGCCGCCCGGCTGCGCCGGTCTGTGTTATCTCCGTGCCAAGGGAAGCGCGTGTTCCATTCCTGCTTTCTGTGCCGCATGTGTTATCTGTTGTGATAGGGAGAGCATTCCGATTTACGTGAACAGCCCGGAATAATCTTCTTGCATCTACAATGTTCTCGATGCGAATCGACGGTTCCAGAACCACGCGCGCTGAAAGATAAAAAGCCTGCAGAGCAGACGCCGGGGCATTCGATTCTGCGACGCTCGCCGACGCACGTACGTCACTTTGTTGACCGCTGCCTCGCCGCCTCTGTATTCTTTTCAGTTGTTAGGGGAGCACAAGTTCGCTCCAATAAACTTGTTTCTTTTCCAAACAACTGCGTCGTCCTTGGCTTCGTGACAATATAAGCAGAAGGGGCAAAGCATTGGTCAGCGTTATGAATAGAATTATTAGTGTGTCATTTGCCGGTCATCCTTCAAGTAATATGATCAAGATGAATAAGAGGCACCATTTCATTCGCCTGTCAAGTTTCTTGTTGTAGGCTTCACTGGGTCGCCGCCAATCGCAAAAAATATTTGGCGCCGTCATAGAAAAGTGGCTGGAAATAGGCTGGCAAATCGCCATTCAATCTTGTTTTCTTTTATTATCTCTTTTATTTGTATGACGTTTGCGAAGGACTGGTATTATTGCAATCGTTTATTTTATGAAGGTTGAGAATGATTGGTGTAATTGCTATCGGTACAGAAAATTAACAATTTTTTCAATAAATGGAGCTTTCATTTTGTCCATGTATAACTGAAGGCGCAATGTGGCGGCCATCATGACCATCGGTGTCATAAACCGGGTCCGAAATGCGCAAAAAACGGAACGAAGTACTGTCTCGGTCAAAAAGAAAATTTTTAATTCCCTTTACGTTATTCTTTAGTGAACCATAATCGAATTGCCCGGCGGTAAAGTTATACGCTTTAAGATCTAAAACGATGAAAAGCGGATGGTACTTCTTAGGGATGCCAGAGCCACTGAAATATGAATGGCGATAAGTTCTTACTTTTCATCCAGCGCAGGTGCTGGAAGTAAAAATATAATCAGATAATATTATTTTTCATAAAGAAGTGTTGGACGAACAGTGACAAAACAATAAATAAATCAAAAGAATATTACAGCATATATTGCAATTTTCAATGCATATCTTACATATGACCTATCGCACACAAAGATTAATAATGCCGAAGCACGTAGTGGAGACTTTCCGATAAATGCAACCCGTCCGCTCAACACCGAGTCGCTTTACAGTCGAGTTCGCTACTACGCACAAATGAATTACCCGGAGACATTTTCGGGGGTGATAAAGAAGATTGACATCAAAGTATTATGACACGAGGGTCTTTCATTAATTTCGGCATACTGTTCTATGGATCCCTATAAAACGCTACAAACCAAGACCTTTAAAGTTATGCTTCACCAAATGAGGGAAATCCATTTGCTGCAAACAAGCATTAGGGGCAAAAAAACTGTTTTACGTATGAAAATATGATGGCCTTGTCACTAAATGCCTTCCTTAAATGCCAGGTATCTCTAAAGAGTGCCGTGCACCAATTTGTGGGAAGGTTGGCTTCAATTCTTGATAGAAATTTATTCGTGGAAAGACATTTTTAGGTGAATATAAGTGCTCGCTTTAAAATACTAAGGCCTCGGGCGAACGGTTTCCTATGGGGTGAACGCCCTACACCTCAAAATTAAAAATAAACGAAAGGGTTTCTCCACTATTTCCCGCTATTCTGTGTCAAGAAGTAACACAGCAATGCATCAACATGGATGCTCAAATGAAACAGCAAGAGCAATAAGGCGAGTGCTGAATTTTTGATTCCCATGTGGGATTGGTGTATTCAGTTTTTCATGGTTTATGGAGGCCATTCGGACAAAACACAAGTTTGGTTCATTCCAAAGATTAGCTCCTCGAATCATACTGACACCACGTTAAACATAAACTCCTCTCATATGGGCTATATAATTAGGAAAAAAATAATCGCCATGCGAGTCAATAGCTCGTTTCCCGCAATAAAACTTAGCGATTTCTTTATTTATTTATTTATTTATTTATTTATTTATTTATTTATTTATTTATTTATTTATTTATTTATTTATTTATTTATTTATTTATTTATTTATTTATTTATTTATTTATTTATTGACTTACCACTAGCCTTATTGGCAGGCATAACGCAGGTGTGGGTGAATGCAGTACAAGGACATTCACCGAAACAGCAGCGAGGAGAAAGTCAGATCGATTGATTATACAACAGACACACGTACACACACACTTGTAGGTGCGTAAGAGCAAATTACAAGACATGTTAATGACAAACCTATACAAAAGATGTAATACGTAGGACCACAACGTAGTCGCTGTCCAGTAAAATAACAGAGGAACAGTTCGCAACAATTTTACGGCAATACCAACAGTAAAAAACGATTTGGCAGTTTTCTAAGAACGTAACTACAGAGTAGGAGTCAACCGTCTTGAAAAGTAAATCATTTCAATCACCTGGTGTGCGCGAGAAAAAGGACTATTTGAAAGCACCTGTGCGGCATCAAAAATTTGATTTTCTTATAGTGGTATAACCGTGTTGAGCATCGTTGCATCGGTTCTGCGTACATAGATTTTGGCATGCCGAGTTTATCATATTATACGGGATAGAGTAGCTTTAATGTATCTCGGTAACGTCGGGCTTCCATTTTTTATACGTTTCGTGTCTGTAGAAGGTGTTAAATCTCCCGCTAGGTACGCACCATTCATCATAATCATCATGAAAGCACCCCTGTCATTAAAGTGATCGTCCCCGCGAAGGGCAGCCATGGCCCAGGTCTGCCTTGCGTCGTTCCTTCCGCTATATTTTTGGGGGCCGTTAAACCCGGAAGGATGACCGCACACGACGAAGGAGACCACCTACATCCCCTCCGGCTTGAGGTACCCAGAACCCCGTTCCGTTGACTGCTGTTTCCGCTGAGCACCCCGCCCTCAGCCCGAGGTCGGCATGGCTGGACCAGACCGTCCAGTGACGACCGACAGTAAGTGTCGAATGCATAAGCTGCGCCGGCAGCAACGCATGCTTCGTGTCGCTACTTCGAGACTGCTCAAGGCAGCGAATGAGCTTCTGGAAGCCCCCTCTCCATCTTCGCATGATTTGCAAGCGGCCATTGACCTCCTTGAAAGTAAAGATGCCGCACTGTACCAGATTGAAGGGAGAATTGTAGAACTGCTTGACCGTGACAAACTGGATCAGGACTACTTCGACGTGTTGACATTCGGAAGAGAGATATGCCGTACACTCATGTAGCTCCGCGATGCTTTGAAGGTCGCAAAGTCGCCCCGTATGACAGCCACTACCAATGGCACATCAGGCACGCCAATTTGCACTCGCCCATTGACTTTTGTGTTCAACGGCGTTCGGCCGGCAACGCATCGAAGCGACCCCTCTGAAGTGCGCTCACTTACATCGACCTCGAAGATTACCTTGCCAACGTTTCAGGTCCCCACAGTTAAGGTTGAGCCGCGTGAACTGCGGAGGCTTGGGAGCCTTTTCGACAGGACTACGCGCGAGCACAGGGACTTGTCCGAGGTGGGGCTGGCAGATATGCGGTCGTCCACGTCTATCACCCCGAGAAAACGAATGGAGAGTGCACACCGCGTTGTGCACATGACGAAGTATGGAACATCGACTCGGGATAGCGTGAGGCCAGCAGGTCCGCCAGAGTAGAACCGCTCAAGGATGGGGATGCAGGGACCCGTTTCTTTTAACGCGACGCGCGACGCTAGGAAGTGCCTCTTTCCCACACCAGACAAAAAGAAGACGCTGGAAACCAATTTGCCCGCAAACGTCTACGAATTTTCCGCAAAGAAACTAATTGCCGGTGAAGCCCAGGCTTCGACATGCAAGGCCGAAGACGAGGCTGAACGAAAGGACCTGCAAGTGGGTGCCTGCTACGAGGGAGCATCGAACATCCCAACAAAACAAAGGGGTGCAGACCATGAGGCTACGCCTGCCGCACACAAGGACGACTCAGAAGCTGCAGTCCAAACAGACAACAAAACCCTGGAGATTTCAAGGATGATAGAGAGAAGGCAGAGCCACCACCGTGCGAGATCGAGTGTGTCTTCCTTTCAGACAAAGTGAAGAGCAAACGCTTACGGGTAGCAATGAAAAGTCGACGAACTCTAACCAACGGAGGATTGCTACACGTTGTACCCAGGCACGAATCTGAGGTGTTCCAGCTCAAAGTTGGGAGAGCCGAGAAACCCTGGCGTGTCACGTCTGCCCCAAGCAAGGAGGCAGCAAGGGCCGGTGGAGAACCATCCGTACATTGAGCTGACAAAAAGCATGAAAACGATCTCGTGAGGAGAGGAAAAACAGAGGGCAGGCAAGCACAAAGCCGACAGAACAACACCACTAGACTCCCTGCGGAACAGCTATCGTTTCACCAAAATATTAGGACTTGCAAGACACCGAATTCACCACAATAACTGCAAGGCTAAAGGACTGCAACCTTCTGAGGCAGCTGGACCCACAGTCTGGTTGTCGTCCGCATTACATTGGCGGCCCTGGGCTGTCGCGAGATCTGCACGACGGCGCAAGCACCGGTGAAGACGAACGAGAGGATAGCATTCCCCGAGCACGTCGCAAGGATTGACCTTACAGACAGAAAAAACAAAATGTTGGGATTATGGATTTATTGTGCACCCATCGATTATCTCAGGTGCGGGAGGATGTAAATCTCCCGCTAGGTACGCGCCATTCATCATAATCATCATGAAAGCACCCCTGTCATTAAAGTGATCGTCCCCGCAAAGGGCAGCCATGGCCCAGGTCTGCGTAGCGTCATTCTTCCGCTATAGAAGGCTTGATGGAGATGTACGCTTGTTATAAGAGTTAAGAATAAAGAGAACAGGTTTTCTGTCTTATTATTATTAGTTTGTGTGTAGGGATTCAAAACTGCTGCTCCGTACTTTAATACCGGCCAGACACATGTTCTGTATGCTAATAGCTCAATTCCGCACGTTGATTTCCCGAGAGGGAAAAACTAAGCCTACAGATTTCTAGGTTGGTACTGCCTTTATACATGGATAATTGACATGGTATTGAAACGTGAGCGGATGCTTCTTGCGAGTTAGTCATTGCAACCGTTTTCTATGAATTTATTGTCATTTGCCGTGTTGAGAACTATTCCTGTATTTTGTTTAATGATGAGTTTGTTACCGACTTCTTTACGTGTGGTTTAATAAGAAGCTAAAGATCCCCTCCTCACTGATGTGCACGTCATCAAAAGGAGAGGCGTCAACACAAGTAACAAAATCAGAGACAATACCGTTATCAAAGGCAAACACTGAGCAGAAGTAACAATTCAGTGCTTCACAGATTTGTTTTTTCGCTAACAACAACGTTATTAACCTTATTGCTAGGAGTGGACTTTTTTTGGTTGTTGAAAAGTTGCGCCAAAACTTTTCAGGGAAAGACACCAGACAATTTTTAGAGCAACGCGCTGATAGTATTCTATGTCTTTCCAAATACTTTCTTTTAGGTCAAGACGCAGGCTGCGAAACTTATCGGTGTTACAAGCGGTAGGGTTTCGCTTGCTTTGATAAGCAAGCTTGCGTGATAAGCGTGTTATTGTCCGTATCACCCATGTACTCAAGTTGCGCACAACCTTTGTTTTGAACGGAACAAAGACGTTGACTTACTAAAAACAATATTTTTCAAGTAAAGCAAAGTATAGTCCAGTGAGTACTGGTTTGATCTACAGAATACAGGAAATGACGAAAAAGTGCTTTCAAGGGCACCTAGCACGTTCATCACTAGGGGGCGAGAAACGTGGGAATCTACTCCCCTTATTCCTAATTACTGGAACAAATTCTGTTTGCAGCGTAAACCATGTCATTTTATGGTCCTAGATAGTATAGACTATGTGTACTTGCGGTTTTCGCCGCACGACGTGCGTGTTGACCCGGAATAGAACAAGAACAGATTATCCTGAAGTTTAATGTGTTTAGATTGTTTCACGAGTTGTGACAAGTCGTGAAATAACACAAAATCCGCAAATGGCACCGAGGAAGCAGACATATTGCGTGTTAAATCGCTATCACAGCTTCTGCAGTCAAAATTTAATTCGCATTCCATCAGAATGTCGCAGGGACCGTTTCTGTAAGGGCATAAAAAGGCATTCTTCTCAACGAACGTGTTGTGTCACTGTTGGGAGGCTGATAGAAGCCGCCTCTAAGGAGATTTTAATCCTATAGGCAGAACTTAGCCAACCGGCATTAAACTCCAATGATGTAAGAGAGCCTTGACGCGGGCAAAGTATATATATATGAACAAAATGAAAACTCCACCACCACAAGAGTTCCTAGCTTTTCGGAGGGCTTTTCCCACCGGTGTTGTGCCAGAGCGCCCGGCCGGATTTCGTTGCACGGGGCGACGCGCCGACAGCGGGGCCGATTCGCGCTTCGACAAAACTGCTCGCGGCCGACAGGACCAAACGTGAATCGCCGCAGAGTCGCCTCTCCTTTTCCCGTAGTGGTCGCTCGGCCGAATCAAGCATAGGGCGAATGGCCGGCGGCCAACATGCCGCTAGATGCCTGAAGACAGCTCCGCTGATACGGCGACGGCGTCGCCTTCCCTTTCCCCGTCGGGGCGGCTCGGCTGACGCAACCGCTTCGCCACCATTCATCGGATTTCAAACTTCGGCCAGCGACAGTCCTGATAGGAGCGATTCAAACATCTCGTGGCTGCAACGGACTCCCGGTGGTATAAAATCCGCCCGGAAGCACAGCGAGCACGGCACTGTTTCGGAGGCACCGAGTGGAGAGGTGCTGTGGCCTTTGTGCGAACCATGTAACGCCTTTGCTACCCTTGCAGATACTGTATAACAATGTTGCTTCAACCTTTCGTCGGTTCCAGAACTTCATCCCTCTGCTCTGCGCCGCGTCGATGGCGGACGGTAAAAGGAAACGTCGCTAAAGCGGGGACGGCGCTCGGATGGCCAGTCGCAACAGAGGTGACAGCGTCGGGAAGGCTGATTCCCAACATCAGTGACAGCGGTTGGGTGCCCATTCACAACCTTGGGGGGCAATATTTCAGTGTCGTTAAAATCTGGATGAAGCCAAGTTTAGGTTACGATTAATATAAAGAGTTTGTACGCCAATGCTGCTTTCAAAGTCTGCACTTTTGTTCCTTATGCTTCGGGCATTGATTGTATTAGGGAGTCTTTTCTGTTTTTACGAGTGGCCATATGGTCTTTTTAGGCTCGTTAGGGCTTCGCTAAAGCGGATGTTTGTCATTAGAGGGCTGTCCCATGCCAAGGTTGTTTTGTGTACTTAAATCTTGTAAAAAGTTGAACGTTCCCGCCTGACATCCTAGCCTAAACTGTACTCTTCCAAAGGTACTTTCTCATTTTCCTAGTGGCTGGTTCAAAATCTTCGGATATTGAAATGTTCGACCGGTAAGGTTGAGGCAGTACTTAGTACTGACAGTTTGTCCCTGTGGTCGATCAACTTCAAAATAACAGGTCGCGGTTTAGCACATTTTTTCCGGCCTAGTCCGTGTATCCGCTCTACGGAGGACACTTTTACATTTATTTTCGCTTGGAATATGTTGTCAACTTTTTTATGAGTGATTTACCTGCTTCTTCTTCCTTTTTGATGCAATATACACAGTTGCCCGATTTGCTGATGCCGGCAAGAGCAAGCGCAAGTTAGGCAGGGCTTATAAGCTTGCAGGACGAGGTATTTTCACTTAAACGTAATGAATATTCATTTTATAACAGTAAGAATGGCATGGTAAACAATGGGAGTTACGAAAGTACATGTAAACATAGAAGCGCAAGTATTTACTGCCCGCACTATGCTTGTTTCTGGTTGCACAGCAGTCCGGCGCTATGGGATTGTCTCACACGACACCGGACGATTGGCGTAAGTGACATTGCCTTACGTGACCCTGTTTGTTGAGCATAGCTTATGTCTCACAAAGCGATTAGTGGCTACCGCAAGAACAAGAAACCCAGTGCAAATACGGTTTCTTGTTCTTGCAAGAGCAAATGCAGAAAGCAAATGCAGAAAGCGCTCCTGCGTAGTAAAGTGGCATCATCTAGGAGGACTGGCAGTAACTAAGGGGTTCCAGCAGTCCCGTACAGACTAAACAGCGCATTAATGTTCGTTTGAAGACCTGTCCTTGTTACGCCATCGCAGACATCACGAAACACGCAAGACGGTGGGAGAATCAAAACTTTTATTTCAATTGAATAGTTTATTAGTACATAAAGCAATCTTTGCTGCCGCACATGCGCTGGGGCCACTGCAAAACATCAATTCTTTCGCATAAAACAAAATTTTATTGTATATGTCTGGCCGCTCTAGGCCCCATTATTCATGCTTAAATGGTCGATATCAGATTTAAACACCTGTTGACTTTTACGTTGTCTCACCTTGTTCTTAAGAGGCGAAAACTCCCCGTTTGCGAATTTCAAAGTAGAGGTTTACTAGGTCACGAACTGCAGTACCTCCGTTATGTCACACATTTCAACGAATTTATATTACAACGTAATTAGAGTTGCGCATAGCGCCGGGGAAAAATAGCGACAGCGGGTCGAGGCCCTCACCCGCGGACAGTACGAAATGCAGAGCGTAAATACCGGATACTTACGGCCGGCCTCTGTACGCCCGTACGCAGTTTGCGCCGGGGTTCCGATCCCGTACTGTGTTCCTGCGATTCCACAAACACCACAAATTTAGGAACTTGCAAGTTTCCCTCAATTCTACACTGCATGCAAGGGTGCACAGCGATTGATGTACACAGGAACGATTATTTTTCTTGCGGGCACACGAACAATCTAGGTCTCTTTTTGGACATAATCCGCTAATGTGTCGTGTTTAACACGTTGCACGAAACTGAATCCTCCATTGCTTGCCATGAGCGAGCAACAACTACTGTAGACAGAAACGATTGTTCTAGTTTCCACCACACCAAACATGCAGGTCTCTTTTTGGACGCGATCGACAAACACCTCGCATTTAACACCTTGAAAAAAACCCGGGAGCCTCCATTTCTTGTCAGTAGAAAACAGCAATTCTCGACCACTTAGACTATTGTTTGTTTCAGCCACATCCGAAATTCAGGTCAGGTTTTGTGCTTGTAATAACAAGAAAGACACTTTGTTGCGTTTTTATGTGGGCGTGTATTAAAGTCGATAAGTTTGCTGTATGTGTTTTTCGAGAGTTGCTCACCGTGCCGGCGTAAATTTCCGCGGCGTATCGAGCACTTCATGCCCCTACCGTACGAAATGAAAAGCGCTGATACTAGTCACTTACGGTCGGCATTGGTACACCAGTACGCAGTCTGCGCAGGGGTTCGGATTTCGTGCTGGAGTCCTGAAATTCCACAAACACCACAAAATTAAGCACTTGCAAGACGCGTGCAGTTCTCGATTGCTTGCCAGCAGTGAGCAGCAATACTTGTACACAGGAACGAGTGTTCTTGTTTATGCCACACCCAAAATCCAGCTCTTTGTTTTTCTTAAAGCACAAACATCTCGAATTTAACACTTTGCAAGAATGGCTCACGCCTGTATTGCTTGGCAGTAACAAACCGCTAGTCTTGCCCACTTGAACGATTGTTTTTCTTTCAGCCACATCCGATATTCAGGTAAGGTTTTTAACACCAAAGTGTTTTACGCCAGGGTACACAAATATTTCACTATCGTCATATCCGTCACGCAAATGACATCGCCAGAAGAAGCTCCATTCAAGCGGCTCCACCAGGATTCAAACCACGAACTCTCCGCCGCAACGGGAGGTACACAGCGGTATGCCCATTGCGCTATGAATTCAAGCGCAACTAGGCCTACGAACGCGCCTTATATCTTTCCCACTACTTTATTCATTCAGATGGTGCTGTCGTGTAGGAGAGGCGAAGCGAAGTAGCTCATCATGGCGCTAATAAGCGCCAACAGTTGGCGCCTCGATGCCAGCGTCTTCGTGCACGCGGGACGCAGGTGAATTGAGGCACGCTCCGCCACCTACTGCTTTCGGTTTCGGTTTCCGTTCGGTGTCATTCGGATGGTCCTCAAGGGGTTGTGACTTCAGTCGGATTTACGCAATGTTCCGGAAGGTATAATCCAATGCCTAACGTTCTTGTATCTAACGGCGCCATACAAACGTAATATAAATAGCGATGTGCAGATTCATATAGATGCACAATAAACATGGAAGTGCTCAAGGTAAAGCACATGTCACTTTCGTGTTTTACCGATTCCTATGAAAGAGTCATCAACCGCATTTTTGTTATTTTTAATCACAAAAAAATCCTTTTGGTATTTCTAAGAGAGCGAGTATTTTAGCCGGAAGATTTGCAGTGTTTTTTTAGTACTTCAGTGTCTGGCCACTGGAGTTTTGTTTCAAGGGCGCTTTCAGTGTTGGGCGAGCATCGAGAATGGTTCCCCTGTCAAGTCTATCAGACCTCAAGGATCTTCGTCGACCAATTTTCGTCTAGTGCAGGGCGGCCAGCCTTCCCATTTACCTCCAGCCCCCGGTGTTCTATGCAGCCGCAGTGAACTTAATTCCGCCAAATTTTCTCATTTAGTCCTCGTACGAGTGAATAGCCTTCCTGTACTGTATTACCACGTCTCGATAACCACTTCGTTTTCGTGCTGGTCCATCGGTTTTTATCACGCTGTAAACATTTAAGGAATTATTTCCCCCGATGTTGAACTTGGGACAATATCTTCATGGACCACTATGCTCACTTTATTGGAGTTACAATAATTTATTTCGGGACCATTCGTTCAGAAGTCATTAGATTCCGTGCGTTTTGTTGGCGTCCTCCGTAAGTTATTGTCGCAAAATTCGTCTATAGACGTCTTGTACTATGCATCACGCATAACGAAAATTAGGTTCCGCAAGCTCCTGTAAGATAACATTGCCTTATCGTACTCTTCTTGTCTAAAACGACTCTATTGAACGTGCGAATACTTGACACTTACTGGGGGTTGCTGCACAGCTGGCTATTGCCTCGCCATCAGCTCCGCATCCGTAGTTGGCTCCTGGAAAGAATTTATGGAAAAATCACAAAACCCGATTAATGAGACAATGTGTTGAGGGCGGCATGGCTGGGAGCAGGCTACAAATTTCAAAAATTACTAATGAGAAAAATCTCTCAAAAGAAGGCCAGAACTGGTAAGACGACCTACACCAGCGTGAGAAAATGGTGACAAAATACTGAAACACGAGTCAGTAAGCATAGGAGTTGCTTCCATATGTATGTAAATAAAAGTTAGTGCATCCTAACTTAAATAAGACCTAAAAAGAATGATAGTGCGCACTTGGAAATAACACCTGAGGACATTTAGGCACTGCAAGTCGTACTTCTGTTGCCGGCTCTTTTTTACTGTCGCCGACCCCTGAGCTAACCATAACGATGATAGCGCGACACAGATAAACCTGCACCTTCCAGATTTTGAGGCATATTTTGGTTGGTCGGTATTCCGCCAAAATTGAACACTTCTTGCAGATGCGCCATATACGCCACTTTTGCGCTTGCGCACCAGTCACAGTATATCCTCTTCTTCAATAACGTCTCGACTGGTGTTTTTTATATGGCAGACGAGACGTAGCCGCCTTTCCGAGGAGGCGTAATTAGGGTTAAGTCGCTCCTCATTATTTATATATCACCAGCTCAAAACCATACAATTGTACTCACGAGATAAGGCGTACGTGATTGTATGCAGGAGATAAGGCGGAGAACGTGACAAACAGTTTTTTAGCTTGGAATAGCTTTACTAAGTCGAGGAATAATTCTACCACAACTTCAGCCTCCTTTCGGCCAACTGAGCTTCAAACTGGCCAGCTTTTTTTTAGCTATACCCTTAAGCATGGCATTTGCCTTACCTCAGGGTGTGTCTCAGGGCATTCCTTCAGAACCACGCGTATAAAAAGCAAAACTGGCATACGCTGGCTTAATATCCCTGCAGGCATTCGCAGCAATGTCTCCCGCGGGAAACTTCTCTCGCTCTTCTGCTCTTTTCTATATAGCTATCTGTGCCCAACCCATGCAGATACGGAGTGCTGGCTGCTCCGGAAGTAAATATCATCACGGATCCCAGAAGGACTACACTAGAAAGATTCAACCATTCTAGGAAGGCCCTTAGGGACACAAACAATACACCCTGACTGAAGAAGGGTTCGACCCCCCTGGCATAGTAGTAGGCTACCACCCATTATTGGCCAACTCAACTCTATTCCTTAAGTCCTCAGCAGATGTGGAGCACCTGACCACGGCGGCGGTGGAACTGTATCCAGGCAACATTCAACGCATGCATTTTGTTTAGTGAGGGAAGCTTTCCTGCTCTACTAGAGAAGCTCTCTAACATTAAGTGGAATATTATAAGGTTACGGGAAGTTAGGAAGACCCGGTAACGCGTCATGGACCTCGCTAGTGACCATATATTATGCTACAGGGGACTTCAAGTGAAGAAAGAACACACGGTGGAATTTTTGATAAATAGTGGAAAACGTGGAATTTTTCAGGATTGACGAAAGAGTCGCGGTGTTTGTTATACCGCTAAATCGATAGAGGTTAAAGGTACTACAGGCCTATGCGCCAACAACCAGCTGTGAGGGTGAAACCGTTGACAGCTTCTACAAGGACGCTAAATCAGCAATGAAGAAGGCAACAAAGCAGTTGATGATTGTGATGGGAGAATTTCACGCAAAATTCGGATAGAAGCAAATGGTAGAAAGGTCACTAGGAAACTTCGGATTAGACAATCGCAAAAGCCCGGGAAATGAACTGTTGCATTTTCAAGGAGAAATACCCTGATGCGGATGAACTCATGCGTCTACAATTGAAAGAATACGAAATGAACATGAAAAAGTCCCGATGATACAACAAAAATCGAAATTCACTTAATTTTAGGTGAAAACAAGTGTATTGCTCATGATTAGAGGGGCTAAATAAGATTTGGAGCAGTGATCATAGGATGCTTAGTTGCAGCTTGAGGTTTAATCTCAGAAGAGAAAGAAGGAAACTTGTGAAATTTTAAGAAACGCTGCATGGAGTAAGAGCAAGATAGCCGGATTTTAAAATAACTTTTCAAAACAAATTCGCGCTTCTGAATTACCAGAATGAGGTAAGTATATTCAGCCTAAATTACAATCTAACATAGCCATTCAGTAAATCAGCAGCAGCTGTGGTGGAAGCAACATTTAGGGAACCAGCTGGAAAAATAACTAAGAAAGCGATGAAACACATTGCACAACAGTGTCATGTATGGCGGAACAGATTGAATTAGCCGAGCTGTAGAACTGATTAACAGAAGTAACCCAAACAAAATTCATGAATACAACATGGCAGGCATTGAGGAAACACTGGAAATTGGAAGAAGCTTCAAAGTAACTAAGAGAAAGCTAGCCATCGGCAAAGGCAGGAAGTACGCACTCAGAAACGAGGAAGGTAATATTTCGCATAACAAGGACGCGATATAACATTGACGCTAGCACATCGCAAGCTCAACTTTCGATCCTTTCTACAACTAAAGGGAAGTTGTAAGACCTCTCAAAGGTATGAAAGTATGAAAAGCTGAAGGTGACGACGGGTAACCGTAGATCTTTGGTAAGAGGGAGCATGTATTATAGTGTAAAAGGTTGCTGTACTAGTTTCGGAATGCTTGAAGACTCAAACCGTGCCCATAGATTGAAAAAACGCCAACATTATTCTGATTCATAAGAAGGGAGACCCCAAGGCCTCAAGAATTACAGACCCATCAGCCTACTCTTAGTTGTTTACAAGTTGCTTATCAAAGTTATGGTTAGCCGCCTTGATTGCCAACAACCCAGACAGCAGACTGGATTTAGAAAAGGGTAATTATCCGTGGATCATATCCATGGCGTGAATCAAATGATAGAAAAATAGGCAGGGTACACTAAACCCATTTTCATGAGACTTATAGATTATGAGATAGCGCTTGATTCTGTAGTCACCAAAGCCATGCTATAAGCACCAGAAGACTAGAGAATAGATGAAACCTACATAAGACGTCTTGAAGACATATATAAGAAATCCATGGACCGGATAACCCAACACAAGCAAAGCGACAAATTTCTGATCCTAAAGGGAGTAAGATAGGGAGATCCCATCTCGCCAAAACTATTCACAGCACGTCTTGATGGGGTATTTAAAAGCTTGGAGGAAAACAAAGGATTAAGGATAACGGGGAATACTAAAGCCATTTAAGGTTTGCCCGGCGAAGTAGTCTTGATGAGTGAGACTGCAGAACAAATGCAAACAATGCTAGAGGAACTTCAATTAGATAGTACGGCCTTCAAGCTTAAAATAAATAGGAATAAATATAATGGAATGAGGAATAAGCATGTCCAAAAAGGTCTTCTCCAGCTTAGGAAACGAAACACTACAGGAATTAAAACAATATCGCTTCCACAGACTGACAGTTAGTGCTTACCTCAACCACGACCCACAAATCCAGCATAGAATAGGTATGGTTTGGGTAGCACTCGGGAAGCGATCACAAATAATAAAAATAAGCTACCTTGTTAATGCACATAAGTAATCCCCAACCATTGCATGCTTCCAGTGATGGCATACGTAGCTCAGACTTGGCTCCTTACTACACAACTAGAAAGGAAACTTAGGCGGGCGCAACCGCCCACGTAACGAATAATGTTAGGAATGACGCAAAGGCACAAGAAACGAGCTACCTGGATCAGAGAACATTCTATAGTAGGAGATATCTTAGTTCAGATAAAGAAAAAGAAGTGTAGTGCACCTGGCCATGTAGTCAGACGAACCGGCAACCTGTGGGCAATTAGGTTAACAAAGTGAACCCAAACGGAGGGGTCAAGAAGAAGGAGAAGGCCATTAACCCGATGGGGAGACGAAATAAAGAATTTAGAGGGTAAACTGTGGACTCGAGCAGCGCAGGACCGGAGTGGTTGCAGGTTAATCGGAGACGCCTTCGTCCTGCTGTAAACCTGAGTATGCTGATCCTGATGATGATGATATATGCGTAAAATGCGAATACAAATTTGGGCCTGTTCAATATTACACAAAATGATACGACGAGGGGCGTTAACAATGGATATTGTGAAGTAGAGGACATAACTATAATAAAATAATACGATGCATATAAAGTCGCACAATCTTCACCGACCGGGCCGGATGATGCACCTGTTGTTGGAGGCGATTCGGGTACGTATGAAGCCTGCCACCTATGTAGGACATGCCGCCCGAGGACAATCACGCTGATTCAAGACACGGGAGGTACGTTGGAGTCCTACAGGGCGCGGGTCGCCGAAGGTGGTGCACGCTCGGATGGAAGCAGTTGTCACATCATGATCCCCAAACGTGACTAATTCCTCGCCACGCGTGTTCTCTTTTTATAACCGCGCATCCGCGGAGGGAGAAAGAACAACACAGAAAGGGCCCGCCGCCTTCGAGCGCCAAACGTCTCTTCTCTCTGCCAGAATATCGGCGCTTCTTTACACTGGTATTGCTACGTCCGCCTCGCGAAAGGCCTCGAAGCTTCGATTAACGCTGAGCGGCGGAGGTCTTATTTTTGTTATTTTCTTTCTGGTGGTCCGGCCACTGGGTTGAATCATTGATACTTTCCAAGGGAAAGTTGCATGGTTTTCCCGGGCGAATAGGAAGAGAATGAACCTATTTCCAGTACCGGTCCTCGTAGCGGCGGCCACTGCTAACTAAACATGGCAGTAAGGCACGACCCCAAGAAAGTCCTTCTTTCGAAAAACTCGCACACCTTTGAAATATCCTGCTCTTGCATTCCCTCCCGCGTATTCATCCGCCAACCGCACCTTTCACATGAATGTCAGGGAAGCTGGGGCACCAATTTATTTACTTTTTTTTCATTTTGTGGCTCTCTCACTAGCAGGCATTGTCTCGCCGCGTGTTCAGCCTCAAACGTGTTTGCACTTTTCCGCAGTAAGCCCTTTTTGTGTTCACGCACGAAAAAAATAGTTACGTTTGATCGTAGTGATGTGACAACTGCTTCCGGTCCTGTGTGCACCACCGTCAGTGACCCGCGCCATTACAGACTCCAACGTACTCCCTCGTCTTGAATCACCGTGATCGTCCTCGGGTGGCTTGTCCTGCGTCGACGGCAGGCTTGATAGGTAACGTAATTGCTTCCGGCAGTGGTGCATCATCCGGCCCGGTCGGTGAGGATTGTGCGAGTTTTTCGCTCATATACATTTTATCCTTTTCTTTCAGTTAAGTGCTTTACTTCGTTAAAATTAACATTGTTAACATTCTTCGTTGTATCATTTTGCCTAACGTTTTTAGCACCAAGTTCATGCTTTTTGATCGTAGTTCTTCAAATATGCTTCCTATGTGTTGTGCGTCTCATTCAGCAAGCCTACGTCGTCCGCAAACCTCAAATGGCTCAAGTATTCCCCGTTGATCAGCTTTTTAAATACCCCATTCAGAGATGCTGTCAATAGTTTTGGAGAGATCATATCTTGCTGTGTTACTCTCTTTCGGATGGGAAATTTATCACTTTGCCTGTGGAGGCTTCTACTGCCCGTGAATACCTTATGTTTTCTAGAAGCCTTATGCAGGTTCCTCTATTCCCTGGTCTTGTAGTGCTCTTCAAATGGCTGCGGTGAGCACCGAATCAAACGCTCTCTCTAAAAATGCAATGTAAAGAGGATTAGTGGGCTCTGTGATGTTTGTATCACCTGGTTGAGACATGGATGTCATCCATGGTTGAATACCCTTTCCTAAATCCAGCCTGCTCCCTGGGTTGATGGGAATCCAGGCCACCCCTATGCGGGTATTTATAACTTTGCTTAACAGCTTGTAAACAACTGCGAGTAGGCTGATACGTCTGTAATTCTTGCGGTCCTTAGGATTTCCCTTCTTATGAATCAGAATAATGTAGGCGTTTTTCCAGGCTATGGGCAAATTTTGTCTTAGTGTATTCCGAAAACAGTACAGCAAGCTTTTTCAGTAAAATGTCCTCTCCCTTCCTCAAAAGGTATATGGTTATGCAGCCGTCACCTGCAGTATTTCTTATTTTTATGCCTTTGACATGTTTTCCAACTTCCTCTTTAGTTACTAGTGGTACGTCGCAAGTTGAGCTAGTGTTCTCAGTAGTTTCCACTGGTCTGACGTCACTGATATATATCCCGTTGTAGAATCATTCTGCCACCTTATTTATATCGTCCAAGGTGTGCCTAATGTTTCCCTGCTCATCTCTGAGTGCGTACATCCTGTGTTTGTCGATGGCTACATTTCTCTTATTTGTTTTCAAGCTTGCCTCTAATTGCATCCTTTCCTCGATCACTGCCCTGGTATTTGCACGAATGTCTTTTCTTTTGTTTCTGTCTAGTCGGTTTTGACAACTTGTCTGATTCAATCCGATCCACCGTAATTGACGATTTTATGTTCGTACGTTTGGCCATTACTTCGTTCATTTTTTTTGTCAGTTTTCCAGTTTCTTCTCTACTTGTTGCTTCTCGCACACCTGCTGCTGATACACTGAGGGCCGATGTTAGGTTCTCGTTGCGCCTGTCTACACTGACCTCGTTCCGCTCATTCAAAAGCCAGACTTTGTTTTAAAGAAACATTTTAAACCACTGCTATCTGGCTCTGACTGACTCTATGCGGCGTTTCTAAGTTTTGAAGAGTTTCGGTCTTTTCCGTCTGAGATTCAGCCTTATCTTGCATTTACAATCCTGTGATCGCTGCTCCGAATCCTGCTAAGTACCTTTACGTCATGCACGATACTCGGATTTGTCAGTTATAGTGAAGTCTGTTTCGGTTTTGGTTATACCTGCGGGAATTTTTAATGTCTATTTCCAATTCTATCGTTGGTAGAAAAGTGTGTTTATTAACCTAAGGGCGTTTCTCCCTGCAAATCCCACTAGTGCATCTCCTCGACTGTTGTGATGTTCTATTTCGAATTTTCCCACTTGCCGTTCTCCCATTTGCTTCGGGGCGACGTTTGCGATAAACTATTCCATCACAATCGTTAACGGCGTTGTTGCCTTCTTCACTGCTTATTCGACGTCCTCACCGAACGTGTCTACGACTTCATCACCATAGCTGGATGATGGCCCA
This sequence comes from Haemaphysalis longicornis, assembly GCF_048455015.1. Lineage (NCBI taxonomy): Eukaryota > Metazoa > Arthropoda > Arachnida > Ixodida > Ixodidae > Haemaphysalis > Haemaphysalis longicornis. Next base: position 110,625,552 of record NW_027526204.1, on the reverse strand, counting down.
TAGAATGTACAACGTTTAATCTGTATCGCTTGTTTACCTTGGTCACAAAAGCAGCGACTTTCTCAGTAATGTTAAAAAACGTCTCCGCGGTGGTACGATGCCCACTGTGGTACTATTCAATTAATTCAATGAATTTAATACACTATTCAATACAATACTAATGAATTCAATACACGGGGTGGTTAAAACAGGGACACGGTGTACTCACCAGGCGTATATGCTCCTTCATGTTCTGAAAATGGAAGTAATTGAGAAAGAGACAACAATGTAGCATGGCAGGGAGTTTGGCACAATGGTACATTTTATACCAGCAGTCAGGGGTTGCACTGTGAACTTAACATGGTTGTCGAGATCGCGAAATATTAGCACCACCTGATGGAGCGCGCAGTTCCTACCCAGCAAACCACTGGCACGCTGGCTCTCATTTTCACCGGATGCTGTAGACAGGTGGTTATATGTCTATAAAGCCGGTCATGATTCAACCACGGTCTATTTTTTTGTTCGTTTTTTGAGCGTGGTAGTGCGGTTGATATTTTGTTTTTGTTTGTTTTTTACTGTAATTTGCATTGTTCCTTTTTTGTATTTTGTGTTTCTCAGTCCCGTTTGACCAACTGTGTTGACTTATTGACTTACTCGAATGTCTTCGCTGTCTTTGAATTTACTCGCTGTCTTCGAATGTGAAGCGCTAAAAGGCATCAGTGCTCTTTTTGTCTGGGGTGGAAAAAACCAGCTGGTGCGGTCTTTACCAGTTTAACGGTAGTTCGTGTATGAAATTTAAGCCTTTGCCATGTAGTACAAAGGAGGATTAAATCTGGTTAATTACTTGTGCACGCATCGTTATTCCGTCCCAAATCGTCAAATAGGACAAGAAAGTCGTCAACATATGTAAACACCTTACGGACAATTCCTCCTTCGAAGCCCCTTTCCAACGCAGAACGTTATACGATCGATCTGTTTTTGCGATTTTTAATTGTGTTTCCCTTGCCTTCTTCTGACATTTTTAGTTATATCCTCATTTCGTGGAAATTTTGTATTAGATGTGCTCTTTTGTTTTGTAACACGTTTGTATTTTATTATTTTCTGTAGTTTCACATTTTCAGGTTTTTAAAGTTAAGCAGTGGAATCTCGTCATACCATACTCGTAGAAGTCGCAGTTTCTTTTTATAAGTAGTTAAACCGAGTCCCCGACTAGGTTTTCCTTCATTCTAATTCATTCGGATAAACCGCAGTACCCGTTCGTTTGTACTTTCTTCGGGTATTCGAAGAAATTGTATTCGAAGAAAATGTATTTACTATATTCGAACTATTATTTGCATTTATATTTTTATAACAAATAAAGGATGCCTTAATTCCCTCAATTTTAATTTTTCGTCCGAATACAGGGCGTTAAATGGTTAAGCCTGGGGTGTTACAAAAAACATCAGCAAGTTCGGGAAGCTCGGGTCGGCAGAAAATTGCCCACAAACGCATGGTGGGCTGGCTTCTTGTCGATGAATCTTCACAATTCCCGAATGGTCCGACTTAACGCCTGCATACTTTCCCCGATTCGCAACCCGGAACCTGAAGCCGTGTTTGTCTCATTCCAGGGCATTATCGTATTGACGTAGAATGTATTATTGTGAGACAGCTAAGAAATACAATCTGGGCAATGTCATGTCCGTATCGAAGACTTGTTGCAGTTGGTTGACGCTCGAGGTGCTGTCAAAGGCATTTATAAGGATCTGCTCACCGAGTGCATAAGCTTCCATGGGATCTGAAAATGTAAAAAGAGGAGGAAAACAGTACAGTGATCAGGCATAAGTGCGGATTATGGATAGGGGGAATGGCGGAAATAACATAAAGGCACTGACACACCATATGCGCTCTTCGCTGTCTGGATGGGCCGCGCACTTCTCTCTGCCCATCCTCCCCCCCCCCCCCCCCCCAATGAAAAAATATATTCCAGGGGTGGGCAGGGCAGATCGTATGAAGGTACTAGCTTAGACCATCATGAAGTAATGACTGCCGATGATTGCCTGCGCGTCGCAGGCCACGCAGCAACCGTATGACTGCTATGAGCACCCCTGACATAGCGATAAACCATTTTAAATGTCACTGGGAAAACCACAAAACAATCGAAAATAATGTAGAGTACGATGTCATCCAGATGTTTACTTTTGTTTGAATACTTTTAATGGCCTGTTTTTTTATTTTTATTGTTCTGTTTTTTATGGTTCTCCTGGCATAGTAGCCCATTCTTTCTTTATGAAGAGGGCTCCGACCGCCCACCAACCCCCTCCGATTAAGCGCAATCCTCCGCACTCTGCCGTACTTAAGACTTTAAGGTACGGCAGCTATTCGGCACCGCTGATAAATTCATTTGGGGTCCATTTCAATGACGGGTGGCATTTGGAAAAAAAGCTCTGCTGGGGATTTCCGAGCTGTCAACTTACAGGCGATGTCCTGGTGCGCTTGTTGCACTCGTTGTGGCGCTTGTTCTCGCGCTTGTTTTTGGACCCATTGCTCGGGCAGACCTGGAAAAGGCCGTAAACAATTTCTTCTGGTTGGAAGTGAGTTAACGATTGTCGCACTTTTGTCATTAACACCATTGTCGTGCTGCAGAACGGAGGCCTCATTCGATATGGGCGGCTTTAGCCGAATACCACACTTTGGTGGCCAAATCCCGTTTTCTTAAGGTGTGTATATTTGTGTTTTAAAGGGGCCATGAAGACGAAATACAGCTTTGCTCAGCTTGAATAAACTAGCTTTTGGTAACTCTCGCAGCTCTATTCTAGAAACAAATTAAGTTTTTTAACAGAAAAGGTGCAAATAGTATTCGAAAACATTCCCATTTCGTGATACAGTGGTGTCGTATGAACAGAATTGGTATGATGTGGTTCCAGCACTACAAGTATATTTATCAGTGCGTTAAACACACGTTAGCGTACAAGTGATATGATCATACGCGACTAGGGGCGCCACTACAACCGTCCAGTCATGTTTCTCGGCGGTGGCTTCGGTCGGTCGACGCCAATCGTACAAAACGATTTACTGAGACGTCAGACCGAAATCGTTCGAAAGTGGCAGGGAAGTCACTGCTGCTTGATATCTCTTCATTATTGTGTTCCTTCTTTGTGTTAACTTTGAAATAAAATATGCAGCATTATTATTATGGGCAAAAAAGTAGTCTTTCAATCACGCAAACTTGTGTTTTGTCTTCATGGCACCTTTAAAGGGGCCCTGAAAGGCGTTTTGCGCTCACTAAATAAACTAGCGCAAGCGTTAGTTTGGGTGACTGACGTCACCTGGGCCAAGTACAACAGTTTTTTTTTTTTGTGCTGCCGAAAGCTCACACTTTATTTCCAGAGTTTGTTGCCACATTCCCACCCTTTCCTGCCTGCGTTCGGGATCCGCCATCTTCCCGCATCTACGTCATCCATTTTCCCATGTGCGTCACGTAGCAAGTTATTTTATTCACATTTTGCTGACAATAATTGGCCCTATACACCAATATTATCTACCCATCTTTTAATGGAAGCATGCAGCGTATAACTAACCTGAAACACAACACACTTTTATTGGCGCTCTTTGGCCCTGAAACCCTTGGGCCATTGAGCACGGTCATTATCATCATAACGAAGCAAAAATCATGCAAATGCAATGCTTTTTATCACACATACGGCTAAGAGAAGCGTCAACTGTTCAGCGCCAACGGGTCGCCACGGCACCTTGGCTGCCGTCGCCACCCGTTTGACACCTAGAGTACGTGCTTGCCTAGTGTTTGACACCTAACGTTTGACACCTAGTCAATGTGCTCACTGTAAAAAATTTTGAGTTGATTCTTCAGTCATTCGCTCAAATATTTAGACTCCCATATGTCCCAAGACATGTCGTTGCCGGAAACGCGTAGTGACAGGGTCATTCTCTTTCAGAGCCATGGTATGAATGTAGAATTACTCAGGAGAATAATAAAAAATGCCTCAAATGGAACGCAGGAAGTCAGACGGCCCCGTCCAAGAGCGATGCTGCGGCTGAGATTGTCGCAGTAGCAGAGGATACCGCATTCGGATGTTCGTGCAGGCGGTGTCATGGGCACTCACTCGCGCGCGACGACGACAAACGCGAAACGAGAGAGAGTCGCGGGCAGGGGGAAAATACGATGTTTTAATTTGAAAAAAAAAAACTCCACTAATCATCATCAGCAGCACTTTACCTACGCCCACTGCAGGGCAAAGGCCTGTATTCTCCCCGTATTCTTCAACTACCCCGGTCCTGTGCTAACTGTGAACAATTTATCCAAGCAAACTTCTTGATCTCATCTGCCCATCTAACTTTCTGCAGCCCCCTGCAACGCTTGCCTTCTTTAGGAATCCGTTCTGTTACCCATAATGACCCACTGCTATCTTGCCTTCGATTTACATGCCCTGTCCACGTTCATTTCTTCTTAATTTCTACAAATTTGGCCTTACACGCGTTGTTCCCTGACCCACTCCGCTCTTTTCTTGCCCCTTTATGTTACACCTATCATCTTAAGTTTCCATTGCACGCTGAGTCCTCCTCAATTTAAGTTGAACCCTCTTAGTGTGCCTCCAAGTTTCTGCCCCGTAGGTGAGTACCGGTAAGATGCAGCTGTCTTACACTTTATTCTTCAGGGACAATGGTAGGCTGCCTATCATTACCTGAGAATGCCTGCCGAATCCACTCCACCCCATACTTCTCCGTCGAATTATCTCTGTCTCATGGTTGGGATCCGGGGTCACAACTTGGCCTAACTTATCCATCGAATTATATTTTTATCATGGTTGGGATCCGGGGTCACAACTTGGACTAAGTAGATATATTCGCTTACCACTTCCACTGCCTCGCGACCTATCCCAAACCACTGTTCTTTCCCGAGGTTATTCATCCTTATTTTATTTTCTGTATATTAATTTTCAGGTCTACTGTTGTACTCTGTCCATTGCAGTAAGCACGCTTTGAAATTAGTCCCTCAAGTTACTTCGCAAGCCAATGTCATCAGCAAAACTGACGTTACTGAGGTATCCCACCTGTTTCCAACCTAATGTTCTGAATAATTCTTGTAAACATGCTGTGAATAACATTGGAGAGATTGTGTCTCTTTGTCTGACGCCCTTCCTTATAGGCATTGCATTTTACTGCTCTCCTTATGGAGGACGACGGTAGTTGTGGACACATTGTAGATATCATCTAGTATTACTATATAACGCTCGTCTACAGCCTGGTTCGGTAATTCCTGAATGATTGCAGAGGTTTCGACCGAGTCAAATGCTTACTCATAATCAAGGAACGCTATATACAATGGTTGAGTATACTCCGCGCAATTCTCTATGACCTGATTTATAGTGTCAATATGGTCCACTGTTGAATAGCGTTTACGAAACCCTGCTTGTTCTTTAAATTAACCGAAACCTAAGGTGGCAGAAATTCTGTTCGCGATTATCTTGGTAAGTACCTTGTCGACGACTGACAGCAAGCTGATCGGCCTATAATTTTTCAAATCCTTCATGTCACCTTTGTTATGGATTAAGATGATGTTCGCGTTCTTCCAAGATTCCGGTACACTTGCGTTTATTAGGCATCGCGTGTACAGGTTTGCCAGTTTTATTAGTACAATTTGCCCGCCATCCTTGAAGAGGTCTGCTGTTATCTTCACCAGGTACTTTGCCCCCTTTCATTTCTTTCAAAGCTTTCCTTTCTTTATCGTTACTGGTGGGATGTTTATCTCCTCTGAACTAATTTCTCGTTCAGTATTATCCTGGATGCCCCGTCTACTGTGGCGATCTCTATAGAACAACTCCTACTCTGACTATTTTAACATTAATTGTGATGACATTGCCTTGCTTGTCTTGAAGTGCATACATGTGATCTTTTCCTATGCTCTTAACTGCTTTCAGGCTACCTCCGTTCTTTACAGCATGCTCAATCCTCTCCAGATTATACTTCCGTATTTCAGTTGTCTTACGCTTATTAACTTCGAAGGCTCTGCTAGTTCTATTCTGTAAGCTGTGGTGAAGATTGTCATACTTTGCCGTTTCCTAATTAAATATTTCGTCTCCTAGGAACATTTACCAGTATCCTGTCTAGCCATCCTGCCCCCCGACTTCTACTCGCACTCCATGATATTGCATGTAAGATTGTCGCTAGCTTCCTGAGCAACTCTGCTAACTGCAATAATACTCATCACTTTAAAAATTGTGAAATAGGTGATTACTAGGAAATTGATTCACATGAAAATGTGAACACCCATGTATCAGCAAAACCTCTTCCAGGGCCCCTTGAAACTCTTCCTAGTATGTTGTGCCTTGTCCGTCATTTATAGTAATATCGGTTAGCAGAGAGGGTAAACTATCTAGGTGCAACTATAGGAAGGCTTCTGTGCAAGACAGCACACCTTCACCTGTACAGTATTTAGCAACTGTATTTGGTTAAATCAGGACATCGAGTGAGTCTTTCTTCCTGCAGTGTACATAAATAAGTTGAATGAATGAATGAATGAATGAATGAATGAATGCCATTCTGTAGTGGCACCTGACCAATGCTTACACCCGTAAGAGAATCAGCTTGAAATAGCAATCAGATAGCAATTGGAGATTGGGTGAGAACCAGATAGGAAAACATAGCTTGGCCACGAGTTATGTTCAGGATAAAGAGGAGAAACACCAGTTTTTTTATATTGTGTTTATTCTCCGAAAATAGCTTTTCTTTGGGCCACTTTGAACCGAAGTGTGACTTAGGACCGAAGTGATCAGAAAGCTGGGGCTCTACTTATAAAGAGCAAGGTGTATGCTGTACGAGGGTACCCGTTATTAAAATCCACTTTTGTTCGATCTTCACTTAGTGTTCTTTTGTATTTTTTGGTGCTAACAAAAGCATCATTTAGAAAAATTACATTCTCGAGTGACGATGAAACTACTCGTGATATCTATGCGTGAAAAAAGCTCTGCTCTCACTGCGTTTAATAAGGTTAAAGTCGGTCAATGCTATTTTGTGGTTGTTGTAATGCTTTAGAGCGAAAAGAAGTAAGAAAGCATATAGATGCAGACGTTCAACTAAATTACTCCGGCTGGGTATGTTTACTAGAGGCATCGCGCGTCGTCCTTAACGAGACACTATTGGTTGAATGAAATTTCGTTTTACCTAAAATATATTGCGTTTCGTAGCTGTCTCGGCTCTCGTTCGACGAGCAACGATGCTTTGTTTACAGAGAAATAGGTAAACAAACCTCGATTTTTCCTCACCCGCTTCCCTTTAATTTTTTCGTGACGTAGCCATTGCGTCACTAGATAGGAGCGAAGCCACAGTGTTGTCTATAGCGTAAACGCTCGCGTAGGAAGCTTTTACGTCTCCAAGCATTGCGCGACTATGCCAAATTTCCCCCATGCGGAGAAGGCTGGCTTGGACTATTATGATTCGTCACCGACAGAATCAGAAACACGTTGTGATGCTTGGGCAGCCGGCTTTCCCGGGAACTCCGGCGTCCCAGACACCACCGAACCGTCTGAGAGCATGGAGGGCTGTGGCGAAGCCGCGTTTGAAGAAACAAGCGCCGCTTCGAAAATCAAGCGCGGCCTCCCGGGTTCCTGGATGGCGTCACTCAGGAGGGCACCTTCTCTTTACTTCGTCTGGTGGTCACTGCCATCGGATATTATCTTCTCTTGAGGGAAGCGAATCTCGCGTGAAAGAAACACCCTTCCCGGTAGCCGTGTTGACTTGTTGCCCGCACACCCGGTGGCTCAAATGGCTCGAACAGGTTTCAAATATAACAAGGGCATAGAGCGACGCGCCCTTTACGGATTATCAACGGCAGCTCGAGGCGAACGGGCTTATCGGTCAGCAAACCACTCGCTGTAAATGCATTTCAATGGCGATTATATTCGAACCGGGTGCGCTTTAACGATAGCAATAATTCAAATCAAGCGTTACTCCTCCAGCTACTCCTACTTCACCACGCTTGGAGAACGGGAGATGGGAAGGTCGGGCGGCTTGCTTAACCACCTGCGGTGGATCTTGTTCCGTTCGCCGAGTCTAATGAAGGGACTTACGGCCGGGTTTATTGCTTGCAGAAGCTCAGTGCTCAGCGTCGTAGGTTATTGACGTCGCTAATAGCGCACAGTTGTTTTTCGAAAATGAAACTAAAAGCATTATGGCTGACTGAATAGTGAGGAAAGCAGCCTGCCTCACCGTGTATAACAACTGTAGTCTCAGTTTCTTAGGTACGATGAGCTCACGGAAAGCTTTGATTGACGTTGGTTTCACGAGCTCAACCACTTCGGAATTCTTTAGTTGTGAAAAAACATCTTTAGATGCTTTTCCAATGAACTTGCGCCGTTCAACACTTTTGTGCAGCCACAAACCGTAGCGCCAAATAGGGACAAGGTGTAGCCCTCTGTTTTAACGTTTCTGGTGTTTTCTGCCTTATTAAACCACTGGTAGTTGAGAGGAAGGGGTATCTAGATTCTCGGCACCGTAATCCATCTATACAAGCAAACGTGTTTCGAGCCTTTTGTGTCCCTTCAATTACACTACGATTGCAATAAACGGAACTAAATCGGGCATGTTGCGGTCTATCCATAGCAAGCATAGTGTTGTCACAACTAATCAGAGTACTGAGCTTTGATATCGTCGCGTAATTTAAGCCTACTGAGACTAGCGGAATTCAATTCTCTGCCCAGAGTAGCAAGCATGACTTTTGGCTTGTTCTGGGAATTGAAGGCACCAGTTTAGTGTCGTGGGGAACAGGCGCCTGTACAGCTGACAGACAAGGACGGGCACGTATAAAGCAAGTTTTTTGGCCGTATACGTGACGTTTTTGTGGGCTGAAAGGAAGAAGGCTATTTAAACATGGTGTACTCTCCACAAGCCATAATGTTGGTATCCGTTTTCTATACGACACTCTTTACGTTCGTTCATCACTGCCATAGGGGATAATAGCGGGTTTGATTGTAAGTTCAAAGTCACTTGCTCGGTCCTAAGGAGGCTGTAGGCACGGTCTTTCCAGCTCCCGCTGCCTGTTGCAGTGGCTCTTTGCGTTAGGCGACAACAAACGAGCAAAGGTAAAACCAGGAGCGTGGCTAAGTAATACTTGAAAGGGGTGTTTCTTAACTACTCGCTGGAAAAATTGCCCGATATTTAAAGGCCATTGTTGCTATGTATCATGGAAGACCCAGCTCACAAAATGTAACATCAAAAGGAGCGTTGTACATTGGCATAGAGAGAAAAGGCCGACAGTAAGTAGCACCACCAAGTACATTCTTCATGGGTGCATTGGAAAACGTCCCGCAAGCAGCACTACTTATTTATTTATTATTTATTTATTTATAACATACTGCGCACACTAGGTCCAAGCAGGGTGGGCGATACAAGTGAGCACAGTTCAACAGCAATACCCCACTTTATGACAGCACATTTGTGGTGGCTAGGTCATTCCACTCACTGATAGTGCGTGGAAAAAAAGAAAACTTGAAAAGATTAGTTCGTGCGAAGTAAGGAGTAAGCGCGTGGGGTTGGCGGTGCCGGGTAACTCTTGTTGTTAAGGGCGATACAAACAGTGAAGGGTCGAGTGTTAATTTGTTACCTACGAGTAGGGAAAGAAAGTCAAGTCTGAATTGCTGTCTTTGAAATTTGAGTAAAGGTAGGTCGTTAATTTTCATTAGTTCGGAGGGTGAATCAGTTCGGGAAAACTTGTTATGTATAAACCGCACAGCTTTTCTTTGAATTCATTCAAGGTTATAAATGTTAACTTATGTATACGGATCCCAAACGGTGCATGCGTATTCGAGCTTGGGTCTTAAGAATGCTGCGTAAGCTAAAAGTTTAACGCTAGGCGGGGCACTTTTAAGCTTGTGTTTTAGATAACAAAGCTTTGAAAGCGTTGTTGATCAAACGTTGTTGATGTGAAGGTTCCAGGACAAGTTATTTGTTAGTGTCACGCCTAAATACTTAGTTATTTACCTCTTCCAGCGGCAATGAACCTAGTTTGTACACATGCTTGAGTGTTGTTTTTTGCGAGTTACAGGAAGATACACACACTTGTTAGCATTAAGAACCATGCCCCATTCATCACACCATTTCAGAATGTTTCCTAGGCTATTGTTCAGGTCGTCTTGATCAGTTGCCGAATTAACATTTTTATATAGGATACAATCATCCGCGAAGAGTCGAATCTGAACACCAGGGTTAACTACATCTACAATGTCATTGATATACAATACAAAAAGCATGGGACCTAATACACTCCCCTGTGGTAGTCCAGAAGTGACTGGAAGACAGCCCGAGTGCTGCCCGCCCACATCAACAATTTTTTTTGCAATTGGTCAAGCAAGCTGAAATCCAGGTGACAAAAATTTCAGGAACACCAGTTTTCCTAAGTTTTAAAATTAGTTTATTGTGAGGTACCTTGTCAAAGGCTTTGCAAAAATCTAAAAAAATGACATCAACTTGGCCTTTTTTATGTAAAGCGGAAGCACGCGAGTGAATAATGGTAATTAGTTGCGTAACGATAGAGTAGCTCTTTCTGAACCCGTGCTGAAATTTTGTTAAGATTGAGTGTTCTTCTAAATATTAATTTATGCAGTGGCATATATGTTCTATCACTTTGCAGCACGACGAAGTTAAGGAAACTGGGCGGTAATTTTCTATCGATAGACGGTCTCCCTTTTTAAATATAGGCACCACGCGGGCCATCCTCCAGTCTTCCGGTAATTGGGCTGATCGCAAGGAAGCACGAAAAACAGCAACTAAAAATTTCGCAAGAATTTCAGCATAACGATGAAGGAACACAGTTGGGATATTATCTGGACCACAGGAAGTTTTGGTTTTCAAATTGAGCAGCAAAGAAAAAACACCAGTGTAGGAAATAATATCTACATTATATGAATTGGATATTGCATCGTTAGTCACACATGTAGCGGCAGAAGAAAAAACAGCGTGGAAGTGTTTGTTGAAGGGCTGAGCAATGCCTCTGTGATAAGTAACGGTTGTACCATCGGTGATTATTTGGGACACAGGTCTCTTTTTCTCGGTTATTCAGTTCCAAAACTTGCTAGGATCGCTCTTAATAAAGATTGGCAGTGAAGTATTAAAGTAGTAATTTCTGGCGCTTTCTATCGCGTTTTGAAGGTTGTTCTGTAGGTTTCTAATCAGTCCGGTAGAAGACCCCTTCTTTTTTAGTCTTTTGATTTTGCGCTTTAAGTGAATTATGTCACGCGTCATCCAAGTCGTGTGTTTCCAAACCTTTTTGCGTTTCTCGGGAATAAATTTAGCTATGCAGCAATGACAAATTGTCTTGAAGCGGTTCCAAAGGGAGCAAACGTCACTGCCCCTGTCACTGAATTCCTGGAGACAGGTTTCCAGATAATCCATTATACACGCGTCATTAGCCCGCGAGTAGTCTTTGAAGGTACGTATTTCTGATTTTTTATTTATCTGTGGAGGTACAAAGGGTGTGCTAATGCTGACAAGCCGATGATCAGGAAGGCCTTGCTCAACTGATACGGCGTGTTCAACAAAAGCGCGAGGAAAAAACACTAGATCTAAAACAGAACGGGAATCACCTTGCACACGAGTTGGCTCATGAACGAGCTGCTCGATGTCATGCGTGAGCATGACATCAAAAATCACGTTTACGTACTGGCTGTTATGTGCACCCGCCCTGAGGTACTCCCAATCGACGCCGGGCAAATTAAAGTCGCCTGCAAGTATGATTTTGCTGTTCACGTGTTTTTTCATGTGGAGTTGTAAATTTTGTAGGTAATCAAGTTTGGCATCCGGGGCTCGATAAAGAGCATATAAAACAAATATGTGGCCCCGGCAGTTAATTTTTATGCATAAGCACTCTATTTCGGGTACCTCTTCTAATAGAGCGGCCTCAATTCTGTCTTTGATTAAGACTGCCACCCCTCCTCCTCTAGATGACCTGTCCTTTCGGAACACGGTGTGTTGGGGGGGGGGGAAACATCCTCATCCTTTATTTCACTACGAAGCCAAGTTTCCGTGAATATTGCAATGTGGGGATCTTCCTGCAGTAGCATTATTTCGACCTTATCAGTTATATTTACTACGCTGCGAGAGTTAACATTAACTAACCTTAGTTCTTTATTTCGAAACTGGCGGTGACGTCATTTCTGCGTTTTCTGAGGGGTGTGATCTGACACTTTCACGCGCTTGCTTTCGGCTTCATTCCACACAACTAATTCCTTATCAATCTTGAGTTTGTCGTGAACCAAGTACACCTTCTTGCCCTGATCCTTTTCGTCTTTCGCGCTTTCCCAAAGATTTTTACGTTTCTTTAGGGTAGACTGGGAGTAGTCGTTCTGGATAAAAACCTTGGATCCTTTTACTTTTTTGGCATTATCTTGTATGGCCTTCTTTTCGTTAAGGTCTTGAAGATATATGATTACGGGTCGGTTACCGGGTTGCTTGCCAATTCTATGAATGCGTCGAATGGACTGACATTTCACATCAAATTTGGTCTTAAATAGATCATCGACTATTTTTCCCATTAAATCACGGGTCGTTTTGACAGCGACTACGGTGAGTTATGTGAACTACACAATTGTTTGTGGAAAACAGCACCATTTTCTCCAAAATTGTTCGCTTCGCTCGAACAAACAGCGCCGTCACCGTTATGCCTCGCGAAGCTTGCGGCAATGTAATACTGGTTGAAGAATCAAGAAATCAGTTCATGCAAAACGAAAAGCAGGTGAGTTTACGATAGCATTAATAAGCGGGCACCTCACCGATATTTGCCATTCTTGGAATATGACTACCTTCGAAGACCAGCTTCAGTAGCACAAGAAATGGCACGCATCCAAAGGCTGTGGTCTTTCTTCTCTGGCAGTTCATGGGCATGAGATAAATTGGCCAAGATTTTTAATACGTGGGTAATATATGAGTATTACCTCTTGCAATTGCCCTGAATTACAAGAAAATCAATATCAAAATCAATATGTCTCATGATTAGCCCCACCTGAATTCCTTGAAGCCTGCGGACAATTATGGACGACATACCACTCCTGTGTTCAATCAACCAATGGGAAAGTGCCATTACACGATGAACATTATCATCGCCTTATCATCACCATACCTAGAAGAAGATGTGCCTCTTTTGAAACAAACAGTGCTTGGTGAGCAATTAAAAATGGAAACGAAACGCATGATAAATTTTACGCACCTATGTCTCATCCCACTACTTGTGACGTGCAACGAGGGAAAGCAGATTAGTGGACTTGCATAAAGGCTCTCGTTGAAAGAACCCACAATTACGCCGCGGGTAACCTCTCTGGTATTGATTTTGACAATTCTGGTAGATGTGTCTGCCCACTATTGTTAGTATGCTGCTGCCTCGAACATGACTTTCGATGGCGAAGCAGAGGTAATCTAAATATGGTTGAAATGAAGAAATAAGATAACATTTATGTTTCCACTTTTCCTAGGTGTAATGCGTGTCGATCATACGGCTTTCCACGCTCACGTTTAAGAAAGATTGGGGCGGTTAGGCATACGCGGGACAATCCTCCGCTTCGTATCCGACTGTCTAGACAGCAGGCATACTTGTGTGAGAAAGGAGAATGCTGAAACGTCGGAACATGTCACCCAAAGAATTCCTCAAAGTAGCGTTTGTATTCCAACCATTTTCAATGCACTGATGGCGCAGTCACCGCCACGCCTTCGATATGGCATTAAAAATTATGTTTACGTGAACGACATTTGCTCATCCGGACCGTCGGTGGAAGTAATTCAAGAAACACTGCAGAGGGAATTATACGTATTCTCCAAGTATCTCACAACAAAGGAGTCGATCTCTCGGCAGAAAACTCAGCCGACAGATAGATCCCTTTGAATATCCTTGAGTCCATTCACTCAGGAATATTTGAAGGGATTTAATATTTAGCTGGATGGTAGACCCTTGGTGCTTGTGACAAGCTATAGTTTCCTTAGAAATAATGTTATATCGGAAGCTTTTCTGGTCAGACCATCTAATACTTCTGGAGACCAAGGTGAACAACACCATTCGCGTTTTGCGCCAGCTAGCGGGAGCCTGTTGGGAGAACTCCACGGAGGCTCTCCTGATACTGCACGGAGCTCTTGTGAGATCCACTCTCGGCTTATTATTGCCAGTTATGGTGTGTCTCCTTCTAGAGAGAAAAAATTCACCTCATTACACGCGAGCCGTTTCCGAGTGTGCCTGGGGATTCCAAACAAAATGTCAAGCCTCTTGCACTGGCAGAAGCATGGCGCGCAGTCTGCTATTGTGGTACTAAACTTTAAGAGAAGTAACTCGTCACCTGCGCGGGATATTCACGCAACACGCCGGTCACCGACTACTCTTATTTACTCGAACAGGTTTCCGATTCTCCGCTATGGTGGACTCATTCCTGGATTCAGATGTTGGCCAGACCCTAGGCCTCCCTGGCTTCTTCAGCAGCCAAATATCCTTCTCGGGAGAACTGCTCAACGCCGGGAGCGTGCGGGCCGCGACCGCCCGGCAGGCCGAGGAGGCGGCGATCGCCTTAGCCCTGACCCTGCCCGGCACACGGACCGTCCTCAGCGACTCCAAGTCGGCGATCTCCAACTTCGCGAGGGGCACGGTGTGCAGGAGCACCGCGCGGCTCCTCTCTCGGATCCGGGAGGGGGCCGCCAACAGCACGAGCATCCGGTGGTTCCCGGCCCACGCGGGCCGGGAGCTGCCCAACGGCCACCACAACCGCAACGAAGAGGAGGACGCCGCGGCCCGAGTCCTCGCCACGTGCCGGACCGCGCCCCCCCGCCTCGACCGAACCCCGGAAGACTCCGGGGAGGAAGCAGACGACGACAACGACGAAGACGCAGGGGAGCCCCTCGTCGCCTACGGCGAAGTGCTCCGGTGGTACAGACGCGAAAGAGGGACTTTTCCGCCTCCACACCCCGGCCTGTCCCGGGAGGAGGCGGTGCTCCTGCGGCAGTTACAGACCGAGACCGTGGTCACGCCGGCGCTGGCGCGCCACGTGTGCCCGGAACTCTACGAGCGGACCGAGTGCTGTGTGTGTGCGCGAGTGCCCGCGGACCTGGCCCACATCATGTGGGGCTGCAACGAACAGTGCGCGCGCGACGGAGGCGACTGCCTCCCGCCGGACATTCGCGAGTTGATCGGCTCCCCGGAGCACGGCTACCAGCTCAGGGCCGTCCAGCGGCTCGAGGCAGCTCTGGCGCTGCAACGGCGAAAGGAAAGCCAGCGCCCCTCGCCTCCCGGCTCCCGCAGGGGTCGAGCGGACGGCGACGGCGCGGGCGATCCGAGTAACCCGCGCGGCCGGCCGGGCACGACGCCTCGGACTCCGCCCGCTACCTAGCGCAGGTAGTTAGACGAGGTGCGGCGAAGCCCTGCGTGGCCTGACCTGCACCTTTCTCGCAGGACGAATTAATAAAGGTCATTTCTCTCTCTCTCTCACTGGGAGTACAAGGCACCGACAAGAAAACGAATGTACCTACCCCTCATTGGTTCACTAGTTGCTTCATATGTGCAACGCGCATGTCGGTAAGCTACATGTGTACACGGATGGCTTATGCGATGCATAGAGCCCAGCTTGCGCAATCGAAGTGCCTGCATTAGGCGAGGAGCACATGTTCCGACGGTCCCACGTGGCATCCTCGACAACTGCTGAACTCTGTGCCACGCTAAAGGTAGGGATGTTTATTGCCACAAGGCCACAACGTGCTGGGTACGTTTTCTGCTCTGACTTAAAGCCAGTTCTTGAGCTCCTGCCACACGTTCAGGCCAGGCGTGGGTACCGCATATTTGTTCTTACCATTGCGGAACACTTTTAAATGGCACATGATAATGGTCATGTCGTTAATTTCAAGGCAATGCGGCTTGAAAGAATGAGAGAGAAGACCGGCTCGCAAAACAGGGACACGACAAAGGTGACGAGTTCGCCCTTCCGCTCTTTGCGGATGGTTTAACGATCATCACAAGGAAGGTCAGTGCAAAACGGTCTGAAGAGGCATGGTTTGATGCGGCCATGACACTGTCTTTGTTGTATGCAAGAGACCTAGCTTCACTGTTCCGTTTGAATGTGGAGCTGCCCCGAAATATAGAAACGCTGTTTCATTGTATGCGACTAGATGTTGCATATAAAATTTTTTTTGTTCAAATTAACTGTTCCAAATCACCATTCGTCGCATGCGGAGAGCCTGAACAAGGTGTTTATCATGTTCGATGAAATTGCCTATTATACTGCCGGCCAATATGTCAATTGCACCGCAATCTAGCAGTAGCGAACTGTGGTGGGTCTAGAAACTCCATTAGGCCCATGGCCTGACGCTGGCCGTCAAAATACGGTTGCCAGGGCTTTAAACGAATTCCTTACTCGACAGCCATCACGTCAAAGTATTGTTGACAGTGTTGGCCTTTCACCGCAAATCCATGAAGATGAACCCAGCAGGACATTTTATAGACACCATCTGGACCTCTCAAACTTTGTCGGTGCCTTGTGATTTATTTAACCCGGTCTGTGACCCTTAATTTGGTGAACAGGAGTAGCCGTGGGCATACTGGCTTCCTACCTCTCCAATAAATAAACTAGTTAACCTACCTGCCTATGCGCCATTACGTTTCCAAATAGGTACAAGCCAGGCACTTCCTGCAAGCACCCAGCGCCACCTACTGGTTCCTTTGCAACACTTCTGATGTTTTGAAGAATTACTAAAATGGCTGTGCGTTGAACCATCCTCTCCTGTATTTTACAGGAGGCGATGGCTGAACATGCAATAAGCGGGAAACACTGCGGCCTCATTAGACCTGGGGTAAAGCCTCAGATTTTGGATCGAGCAGAATGAGTTCGAGCACCAGCAGCACAAACTTTTTTCCCGAAACTTCCGTGATTTTGTCACACTAATGTGTTCTCTTAGCTGAACTGTTGGAGTTTTTTTTCGTACATTAGAGTGGTTTGGTATGCTCTAGGTTGGTTTAGGGATGGGGCTTAGTGTAAGATATATGTTAGGTGAAGACACAGCGGCTCGACAGACTGTAAAATAAAGTTGGTGGGGCCGTACGTAGACCTTCGATTGAAAGGTCATATGGTGATAGAAATCCCAGCTTTGCAGCGTCATATACTTCACACAGCTTTACAAATGACTTTCAGAAGAGAGGTGGCTCGTAGGCACCAGTGGCATGTGTGCAAAGCAACGATGTTCGTGGGAGGTTAACATGTGAGCTCAAACAACGCGATCTTTACGCATGATTTTACCGTGTTGTTAAAATGGCTGCGACAAGGCAGGCGTCCCAAGTTTATTTAAGCCCACGCCGAAGCTCCATATCGGAACATTGGGCACCGCCAGTGACTTCGACATCATCGCTTCGTCTCGTAAGCTTAGTGCTTGAACTTACCCAAGTTTTGCAGCGTCATTTACGACGAAGAAACATCAGCGCACCCGCCGCTACTTTAATCCGTTTCAGCAATTAAGGTACCTTCATTGAATTTCTTCGTACTGTTCCGCCAGCAGAGGTTTGCTTCTTGCCTCTACTGGTATTGAGTAGCTGGGGTTGTGAAACCAACGGTAACATCGACACCACTGCATCGTTTGAGAGCGCGCACATCTTCGACGATGAGAAGTAATTCCCCTCCGAACTTCGAAAAGCACCGCTTCACACAAATGCACGCTCCAAGCATGCCCGACTGCACGTAGAATCATTATGTACGGGCGATTGCTGCACAGCACGCATTCATGCGTTCTCGATCGCAGGCAACATTAAATAATGTCACGATTTCTTGTCAGCTCCGGGTACTGGCGTTGTAGTCCTTTGTAGAGAATTTTCACGCCATTTTTTGTTACACGGGCACAAAATCTCCCTTGCGTGAGTGTTAAACGGCTACCGTGGCAGATATTTACCTTTATTTAGTTTTTTTTACATCTTCTCTTGATTGTTGCCTAATCAAATCATCGGTCCAGAATACGTAATGCCCTCCGGTGAGCGCAAATTCTTCCGGAGGGCTTTCTCTAAATTATCGCCTTCTGAGTCGGTCGTCGGAATCGGCCAAGCCACGGTGAACAGACGACCAGTTACGAAAAGATCCGCGGACATATGGGCTAATGCACACGTTACTCCCCACTTCGCTGTCGCTCGCCTTCTTCTCCGGGTAGCGAAAAAAGGAAGGGAACCAGGTGAAAGTAAATGTACATAAGCATAAAGTAGCCGGTGTAAATGTAAAGTGGTATAGCACGAGGACAGATTCCAGAAATAAAGTGTTCGTGTGAGATTTACAAGCAACATCGCTTACTTTGCCGTGACAATCATGAGATCCAAGGCGTTCGGCAGTAACCATAGGGCCAGGGCTCACCGCAATAATAGAAATCTTGTGATCTTGATCATTGCAATCATGCCACCGCCAGTGAAGGGTGCAGGATATGTACGCCCATTAATTATGTGCCATCCTGTTTGCTGTCCTTGAAACCGCAATGAACTTGAAATATGCCAACTAGTTCGTTTCACACAAAATGGGTTTGTGTTACAATGGCCCCTCTCATGCGAGGAACGCTACGGGAGAAGTTGGGGAGAGCAAGAAGGGGAATAATGACGAGTTGCTTGAGCACCCCATAGCAGTTTTTTTAATTGCGATATATATTCCTACGGCCTAACAGGGAGGTTTAAAGGTACAACGTTGCACCAGTTGCACGCAGAAAGCAAAGAAGAGACCGGTACCGGGGTCCCCATATCCAACGCTTAAAATCGGGGGGTCTGCCAGGATGAAGCCCTGTGCCTGAGAGGTTTTGAATTCTGGTGTTTCTAAGACCTGAACAAGTCCACAACAGGTGTTCAACGTCAGCTCCCTGCGCAGGAGTCACACAGAAGGGACAGGTGTCCGCAAACGGGGCGGGATATCGGGCAGGCCAAGCGTGAGTATCTGCTGGGGATAACGCCACCCCAACTCGAAGCCTCCGCAGCAAGACCTCCTCCCAGCGAGCGAGCCCACTGGGGAGGTCAGTTCCACGCGGTCGAGAACCTCCACCACGCGTGGCACGGTGGAGGTTCTCTCTTTCAACCAACAGTTCTTCCAGGGTAGATACTGGAAGAAGCAGTTTTTTATGTGCAAGCAGCGGATAGTCGTTTCGGTGGCCGCATCATTCCTGCCAGCACGTCCCTCATGTTAACTAAAACCTGCGCGCTGCACGCTTTCAAGGAACAGACTTTTTTGAGGAATTGCGCATTTATAATCTCTGGGGCCTTGCGCTAGTAAGTCAGCGGTGAACTTTTCAAAGAAATACCGTTTCAAAATGAGCACGAAACGGGCTTGACATTTTTTGAATATTGTATATTATATATTTTGTTTTCCTATCGCAGAGCTGCCACTGGTGCTGTTCTCTGTCGGGTGGTGTTCATAAGTCGCTTCCCGCACGGCCGCAAGCCACGGCGGGATCGTCGTCACTGTCCGTGCCTCTCTCGGATCCTGTTCACAATCCCACAAAGTGCGGCCCGCAGTAGCCCTTTCCGATACACGCAGGCGACACACGTCCCTCACCTGTACGCTAGAACACACGTGTTTCATGAGCACCGCCGTGGGTAGCGACACAGTCTGCAGTTTCCGGAACGTCACCGCCTCGGCTGCTCTCGAAAAGCAGCGCCCGAGCGAAAGCGTCACGTGCTCGCTACCACCCCAGCACATGCGCAGGCGCGGGTTCCATAAGGAGGCGGGAGTAGTGAGGTCTGCTCGCCGAGTAAAGGACGCCACGCCGAGATGATGTGTCGCCGCATCGCAATGACCCTTCCCTCGTGGTGGTAAAATAGTGCTGCACCGGATCATAAAATAGTCTTTTCATTCACTCACTCACCTAAGTAGTTGATGCCCTGCCCTCGACCCGTTTATCCGCCCTCTCGACAGCTAAAAATTACGCGTCTGGATAATATCAAAGTACGCACTTTGATTTGCGTTCGAATTGCTTTTGCCAGCAGATAGAAAAGGAGTAATAGAAACGTCCGAAAAATTGTACTCTCATAGCAAGGGCGTCTGTTATGTTATGGCGTCAGTGGACTCACTTTAAGCAATACGGTCACACGGTGACGCGCTTGGAGTACTGAAGCATAGTTCAATTATTGGGAGAGACTTTTCACCTGTATTTTTCTTCCTTGGATTCGGCGATACGTAAATACGTGAGTAAATAAATATTTGCATATTTCAGTGTGACCTCCTAACCAAAAATGTGTCATCGGCGTCGAAAGGGCCACACGCACAAAGCCACATCATGAATCCCTCAACTCCCACAAACTTGAACTAGTCGGACATAATTGCGAAACTGATAACAGCAACGGATACAAAGCATACAACGTTTCAAAAAAATTTCAGCTATGTCGCCACCTTTTCTCAATTTTTTAAACATTTTCCTTAGTAACTTTTTAGTTCACATGTACGTTATAAAGGACTGATTTTATGACATTCAAAATCTGAAAATGAAGAAAGTAGTGTAATAAACGCTTGTTATTAAAAAAATAACCCGGAACCTTCCGGTTACACGAGCAGTAGTAACTATTGCATGGTTTGCAGGAATTTCACAATGTTTGACTCAGCGGCAGTCAACTAACTGTACAGTGCAACCAAGTAGGATCTTTTTCATCCGATATTTGGGAACTATGTTATAATGAAAATTCCAACGAAACGTGTCATTTTTTAGGGCATTTCTTTAACTAAATCACGATTGCATCAAAACTTACCGTCCGGTTTTAAAATTTTTAACACACTGCACAATATAGTAATAAAGGAACAAGCCTATGACGTTTCATTGAAAAAGAGTTCTTCATTTTGAAGTTACCACTATTCGCGCAAGAAGGAAGGGAAAAAATAAAGTTACAAGAAAAACAAGAATAAAGTTTGTTGATCCGTGTACAGACCACACATTCAAGCGCTGTAAAATTCATATTCCCCTGGTTTATAGCAAGGTCCCTCCTTAGCGGCCAGAAGTTCTTTTTGGGTTTTGCTGCTGCCCGTGCTTTCTTGCGGAGATGACTTCTCTCACCCATTTATTGGCGCTTACCCTTCTTCACGCGCTACTGGTAACTGGTACAACATGCGACGGGAGTGCGATGTCGTGGATCGATGCCTCATTCCCTCAAAACATCTGCTGAATTTCTGTTGCTATCGGGGAAGCGTCCGACACCGTAATTGATACCAAAACATTAGATGAGGACGCTTATGTGGACGTCTTGGGCAACCAAGCCAAGTTGTGCAAAAACAGATGATAGGGTCCGCATAGCTATAATCCTCATGCATTGAAGTATAGGTTCTCGCAGCGGCACAACACAATTGTCCTCTAAGCTCCCAAGCTTTGAAGCACTCTCCGATTCCTTCACATCCACATGGCCTTCAGTTGGAGCATTCAAGGTGTACCGATTCTCACAAAACGTTCGCTTCTGCCGCCTTTTCAGCATGGAATTCTCTAATGCGCTTATGAAAACGTTTAGCCTATGTTATTACTTTTTTCACTGCGAATAATGCCTATAAAAATTACGACCCCGAGCATAAAGCGGGCCCAAAGTGAACAACAGAGCTTCACGTTTACGTTGTTTAATGGTTTCCCTCTCTTCCACAGGGTGAACCACGCGTGGCCTACCCATGCCGCGCTAGAAGATGAGCTTCCGGACGAGAGCGATCGGCCGCACCATTGGTAGGGCGCGATGCTCCCGACGTGACAGATTGGCTCTCAGTGTGGCGTAATATAGCACGACACTTGAGGGTTCGAGCCCATTCCAACAGGTGTGCAGTCACCTTTTTTCCCTGGCCAATCCCCCGAGTTAGTAAGTGCCAAACACTTCAGGAGGATCATCATCATCATCGCCGAAATCTTCGTCCAAAGAGCACGTTGATGACGCTTGCTTCGCCGTAAAGCGTTTCGGCGTACGCCACCACCAACGGCACAAGCCAGTCAATACAAGCTTCACTTGCGCAAATATGTTTATACCCAAAAGCAATTGGACCGATTCATCATTCCGAGACACCCTGAGCTCTATCAGCTTTAAGAACCCTCCCCCACCGAGGTGGCTCAGTGACTAAGGCATTCTGCTGCTGAGCCCAAAAAGGCGGGTTAAATCCCGGCCACGGTGGCTGCTTTTACGATATAGGCAAATAGCGAAAACGCTTGTGTGACCCTATCTCAGGCACGGTAAAGATCCACAGACGATCAAACTTAATCTGGAGCGGTGGGTCTCACAGCCCACATACCGCAATCGACAAATAAATAAAGAAATAAATAAATAAACAAATAAATAAATAAGTAAATCATAAAATAAATAAATAATAAAATAAATAAATAAATAAATTCATTCGACGGCCCTTAACACCATCATTAGCTGATTATGGAGGTCGAGGCTGTTGAGCTCTCTACAAAAGGTAGTAGGTTCAATAGAAGAGATGGCGCGAATGTAGTGAGACGTGGTACTAGCCCCGAACCACATGAAAGAAAGAGCATTCATGGGACTTCGCAGAAGCAGCATTGCGGAGAATAGGCGGAAATATATTGGATTTAAAGGGATTGGGTATGCATTTTTGTGAAGGGCTTGGAGCTGCCGTTTCCCTTTTTTTGATAAGTGTTTAGGTGTCACCATCACGGTGTGCCTCATAGCACAGGCGTATCTCGGGTTCGTAAAAGCCCCCAAGATAGACAAAAATGAATTCGCACCATGGCGGATATTCGCAGATAGAAGTAACTGAAACCACTACACCTGAAGGCACTCATCCATCCAGGCCATTATCCTGAAATAAATGGCATTAGCCCCACAACGCCCTCTAATGTCCCTAATTTCACCACTCTATCCACATCCCCTGGCACTGCCCAAAATTTTCTCTTTAGCACATTTATTTCTGCTTATACGACACCCCAACTCACATTGACGCCTCCTAGCTAGAGACCGGAATTTTTGGCACAAAAATCGTGGTTTTGAGTGCCCTCAGAGCACCGAGAAGTGTCGTCAGGCATATATCGGAGGGAAACACTATCGTTTAGGCGTATATTGCTGAATTCGTTTTACTTCAGCAGTGTCTTTTAGTAAAATTTTTTGATATGCTGTAAAAACAGCGGGCGAGTATTGTAATAGGGGAAAGCAACTTAACAACCTATAAGTTGGAGCTAGTTGGTAATCCACTATAAGTTGTTCAAGCGGCAAGTATTTCGACAGGGGACAAAAAGGACAGAGACATGTGCTACTCTCAGTCTCCGTGTTCTGTGTGTGCGATCTGTGTGTGCTCTCTGTTTTTGAAACACGCGCTAGCACGTGTGTCTGTCCTTTTCGTCCCCTGTCTGAATATTTGGCGCTTGAACATCTTAAAGCGGGAATGTAATTCTATCTTCCTGTGGAAAATAGGCCACACAAGTGTCGCTATTTTCACATATTTACGTGAAATGGGGGCTGATTCCACACTAGAAAACTACCACCTCCCCTTGCGGGAACCCCTGTGTAGATGCGACGCATAGGGGGTACGCGTTGCAGCGTTGGACAGCGGAGGAACGGCGCTGGAACGATGAAGTGGAGCGGCGCAGGCACCGCGTTTTATAGCGCGCATAACGGTGAGGCTAGTGCGTCTGGCGCGGCCGACGCTAGCGTCTGCCGCGGCTAGCCGACGCTAGTGCGTCTGCCGCGGCTATGACGCAACACAATCCAACACAATCCACTTTAATCCCATCCAATCCAAATCCAAGCCAAGCCAAGCCAAGCCAAGCCAAGCCAATCCAATCCAATCTAATCGAATCCAATCCAATGCCCCTCGTAAGAGAGTGTTCGCTATCGGAGAGGAGAGGGGGTGAGCGGCGGAAAGCGCAGCTGGTGCGGCGAGGAGATTGGGGGAGGGGCGGACGCCGACGACGACAACGCCGACGACGCCAAATGCAGGGACAAGGCGAGTGAATGAGATGCAGTCGCATGTAAAAAAAGGCTGAACGGCCATCACCAACCAGCCGCATCTCAATGTTGTATGGCTCGCAGTTGTACCTCATGTCAGTCGATGTTTGTGGGCAAAAAAGAACGCTCAGCGTTTCCTGAAGTGGGCGAAGCGTACTTGTACTCCGTAAGGCTCCATTATTTAATTTCATCTGGAATGTCCAAACGTTTGCCGCTCAGAAACATTAGTAGTTGTTTTAGCCCAAGAAATCCAAAAATTTTGCGTTCGAGACAAAGTAAAGCCTCTGTAGACAAGCGCTTCTTCGGGGATTGCGGTAGCGAACCTGTCCCGAACCTTCAAATTAGGCCAAACTTTCTCAGTCGAAATGGCGTGAAAGTTCTCAGCTGCAGAACGCTTTCTGCTAAGGATATGAAATAAGCACACGATTGGATCGTCTGTTAAAGTGTAGCGCCGTGTGTAATAGTTCAGGCTTCGACGCAAAACTGTTCGACGCAAAGAGTCTGTTGTGGTAGTTGTCCGGGTAACAACGGTTTCTTGTAGAAGAGGCACAATTGGTAACTGATCCGTGAAAACACGAACACGCCTCGAAATACGCTACTACAGCGATTTATTCGCTGACAGAACAGACCAACATCATGAGCCCTTCAAAACACCGCTGAATCACAGTGAAAGTACCATGAATTGCAACAATTCCTGATGAATTAGTCAGTCATCCCGCCGTGCATGAACGGGTTGCTCGCAAGGCTCCTGAGGATAATTTTATACAGTACTACCAACTATACAGAAATGAAACAATTTTGATAAGCTCACCCTTAAATCTAGGTGTCAAACGCCTCTAAGTTACCGTGACGGCAGATGACGGCTATCGCCACCAGACTAATCGAACGGTGTCGAGATGGTCGTTCTGTAACCTTCATCCCTCATTCCTTCTTCGTGCTACATAAGCCACATCTTGCCGACCGGCGGTGTACCCCGTCATCGTCGGCTGCCTGGGCAGGTGTTCGGGGTGTCACTTTGAAGTTTTTATGTGCCAGAGGTTCACGGCGCTATTTACCGGGAGTAGGCTTTGCCCTTTAGCGCCACATGCGTGGCCATGTCGCGCTCATTTTATTCTTTGGTTGCTTTTTATTGCATTAGGAATGGATAGGGTATGTTGGCAAAAGTTTTCGCCGTTAATACCCGGAGAGAGTGCAACAGAAGAACTTCGAATGAAAGAGCTGGTTTGGACATGGTTGACATCAAGCCCAACCGGGGGTGAGGTTGGTTGTGGTGTCCACGCGTACGGGCCTTTAGGAGGCCCAGTTGGTCTTGGCGTAAGGTCGAGGTGGCGGCAGCTTGCACGGTTTCCAAGTTTCGGAGTGCTTGGCTTGGCGTGCGGATTCCGTTCGCAAAAAGCATGCGACAAACGCTGAGTTTCAGGCTTCTGAAGTGAGAGCACACGTAGCAAAACATTCGCCCGAAAACATAAATGAAGGCCTACAAAAAAGGAATATACATATATCCCTTTTTACTTTTGGGATACACACTTTTGGGATATACATATCTCAAAAAGGCATTGTTCGGCGCTATAAAGCTAAAAGAGGCAACAACCTCGGAATAGGCACTAAGAGGCACAATAATTGATCGCTTAACACGTTTATTATCCGTTAGTTTTGCTTACATGTTAAATAGGCTTGATACGTACTCAAGGAAAGAATAGGCATTTTGCCTATATTTCCGGTCTCCACTCATCACTGTCCGACGACACCGTCTGCGACATTATATTTTATGTCATGAAAAGCGGCGTAGTACGGAAAGTTAGCCGTGGTATACACGATTTATAAGTAAACCCTCTCCAGACGACCTCCATATGGGCAGAGGCCCCCTTCCCAAGTTACGCACCCATCGCAGGCGTTCATCTACATTAAAGCTTGCAACAACAATAATAACTCCAGATATGTTCTTCATTCTGCCTGAAGAAGAAGCAGGAACAAATAATGATAGGAGTAACACTTAGGGACAAAAAACGAGCTACCTGGTTTAGGGAACGAACTCCAGCAGAAGATAGCATACTTCAAGTAAAGAAAAAGAAATTGCCTTGATGCTGGCCATTTAGCGAGACGAACCGACAATTGTCAGACGATTACGGTGGCAGAGTGAATACGGAGGGACGGGTGTAGAAGAAGGTGAAGGCCAGTTACACAATGTAGGAACTAAATAGGGAAATTTGGTGGCCAACAGTGGACTCGAGTGGCGCAGGACAGGAGTAGTTCGAAATAAACGGGAGAGGCTTTCTCCCTGCAGTGGTTTTTGTTGATTATAATGACGACTACATATTGAAATAAAAAATTCACCAGGAAAATACTGTTTTCCTCCAAGAGCGCAAGCATATCTCGCGGCGTTACAAGAAATGCAAAAACAACGAAAGGGTGCATTAGAGGGCGGGCTAGAAGTGAAACGCGGAAAAATTGAATTGATTTTAGTAAACCTCCACGGTGTTTATAGTGGAAGAAGTGAGACTGGAGGGGAAGAGCTTGATAGGTGGGTGGAAATAGAAGAGAAAGCAGTTATGTTGCTTGGGCGGTAGAAGAATATCGTCTATGAACGATATTTTCAGTGAAGTGAGTTCATACGCGGCCAATGTTTGCGTGATTGATTTCTTCCTTCAACTTGTTGATTAACTTTAATGATTAATTCGATCAGCTGTTTCCTGAAGCGTTGTGCGGTGGGGACAATTTCTGACGAGGTCACACGTTAGTGGCTCACAGGGCTGTTTTTCATGAACGTTTTGCGGACGCCGCCAATCACGTCTGACCGCGAAGAAAACATCCCCGATGGAAGATTTCCGGCACTGCAGAGTACCACATACCTTCGGTGTGTGGTACCAACTCACGGAGTATATAGCACTGTGCCGGGTTTAAAAAAATCCCAGATATTTTGTACACTTCACCGTCCCAGTGATTCCGCACCAAAAATTCAGACTATTCCAATGCCCATTCTCATGGTGTTGAAGATCATGGCTGTGACCAACTGCACATAACCATTATTTCCAGCCTGGCAATTGGCCGTTGAGTGACAGGAGTGCGTTCCAACAGCTCTGAATTTTAACTGTTACGCATGAAAGGTCTCCGGCCCCTTATTTGTACCGGTCGGACCTCCTATACCGTTTCGAAAAAAATAAATTGCCTCCCAGCAACGCATTTAAATAAAACATCTGCTTGCTAGAGAGCTAGCGCCATTTCGTGAAAAATGAGTAAACGAAAATGCATTTCTTGTTATTTTTAATCCCAGTAAAGAAGTGATATATATCTAAGAGAAACAAACTAGTCGACGAAAATTTATTTGAATTTGCAAAACCTTTCGTATCTGTACACAATGCTTTTTATTAAGCCCGTTGGTCACGAATAAGTCGCACGCATGTATTCGACTCTGCAAATTTTTTCCTCCACCCCTCGTTCGCAAACGGATTCTGAAATAGAAACATTCTTGGATTCACGGATTGATTCATAGGTTAGACTGAATATAAAAGCGAAATCCATATTTCCACTTTCTGATTGACTGCGTTCGTTCTTATAGGTTTAAGCCTACTAACTGCCTGTTTATTCCTGCTCAACCAGGTGCGCCGTAGTGCCCAGAAATCGCGTCGCTCCTCAGCAGTGCATTGTAAATATTGCTCACTATCATGGTGGTGTTTGTCCATGGGGGATTGGCTAAAGAGATTAAGAATATAAAGCATCAAAATCGCATTAGTGTACGCAGGACTTACCACGATGTCAGACATCACCTTACTACGGCCGCAGCCTTGCACAACTGACCAACTATTGCGCAGCCTTTCGCGTCAAGTAATTCATAAACACCATAAAGTCGGTCGCAATCTTTCATTTAGTGTAAACAAGTATTGGTCAAAGAATGTATTTTGTGTTAGTTGCGGCAGTGCGCCGCAGCATTGTGATTTTCTTGCTGGGCAATGTAGGCGGTGTGTTTCGGTTTACGCCTTGGATTCACAAGACTCAGACATTTCTCGAGTGCCGTCAAATTACCCGCGGAACACGCACGAGTGAGAAACGGCACCGGCACGTTTAAATACGAGACACATTTTGCCCCGAGAAACTCTATAGACACGCCCTCACTTATAGTGGCCACTACTTAGAGTGGTTACACAGAAGAGGAAATGGAGTGTCCGGTGAAGACCAGTCTACAGCTGAAGCTTCAGTAAACAGCGTTACTGAATCTTTTCCCACAAAATACACGCACACACGCATGTACGCACGGAAACACCGACACCCGCACGCCCGCACACACGCACACGCGTATGCGCATGCGTACACATGCGTGCGCACGCGCGCACGCACACACACGCACACACACGCGCACACACACCCACGCACAAACACGCGCGCGCGCACGCACACCCCCACACTCACGACGCGCCGTGTCTATTACGCTCCAAAAGCTGAGACCCAAGAAGCACAGTTCCACTGGAGTCCGTAAGAGTAGTCAAGGACACATGATTTAATAGCTGCTGGAGCGGTCCTCATAGCGTAATCTTTTTGCAACGCTCCTCGTCATCGCTGTTGGTGAATTTCGCCGTCAGGAAATCTCGCACTTTCTTCACCATGAGTAGTCTGGTGTAGGCCCCGTAAGTAGACAAGTCGGGACAACGTAAGGCGTAGTCCGAGTACTCCATCCCGTAGACAGCGACTCCGTACTCAAGGGCCAAGTTCCGTGATTTTCCTTCGCACAGCTGTAAAATGCGGCAGTGTTCAATCAGGCTTTTCTTCGTCGGCGCGTGAGCGGCCGAATGCATTCTCTGAGGCACCTGAGTGTAACCCCGCACACAACAAGCTGATTGTGTGAGCAAAACTACGGGAATATATTTCTACAAGACTGCATTAAGGAGCCCTCAAGGTTCAAGTTCTCTTTACTAACTTAAAGCAAGGTAGTTCTGTCAGCAACAATAGAGATTATTTACCAACAATCCAAGCTGCGACAGCAGTGCCCGTTGCCAATTATTAAAATGACAGTTTGAGAACGAGTTAATTTTAGTGTATCCCACTCGTTTTGGAACGATGACACACAGGGAACTTCGCGGGCTATTCGCGAAAGTGAGTTTAATCTCACTGCCAAGGATTTTGCAGAGTGACTACGTAAAATCCGCGAAGCTTCTGTTTATGCGCAAGAAGTTCAAAAAATTGGTGCCGTTACATGGTAGTCAAGCGGTCGATTTGCGCTTCACGTCCGCAGAAGGACCGAGACCATTTGTGCTTACGAGCAGGTGCATCAGTCTTTTTACGCAAGCCGTACCGGGACTCCTTTCCCAATCTGCTTGAACCCTCTCTCTTGTGAGGCTGGGGTATGGGTAGAGAATTCTGTTTTCAAAGTGAATTTTACATGTGTGTGGAATTGTTTTGGGAAATAAATGAAACAAACTAATGCCATTTGCCAATCTGGGAGGCGTCTCCTAAGCTCACATCAGCTAACTATGCGTAGAAACAGGACATTAGAGAGCTTTAGAAGACCGGGGAACCAGCTGTGGCATAGGTACCCTTTAGGGACAAGCTATAGTACACGTACTACCTATTTTCTTGGCCACACTGTGTACACACAAACTAGTCCCACTCAGTTTAAGAGCTGCCTTAGCAAGCGCGCCGCGCATGTTACGAGAACAGAATAACGCCCGGGGTAATTCTTTTTGCCAATACCTAACGGGAGCCAACCTAAGCCTTTTAGACCACAAAAAAATTTATGAAATAATTCTAACCTTTGGCTGCGACAAAATCGTTTTATTGCAGTCAGACAAAAGTGTTCTCTCTTGCTTTTAGGCAAGTACGTTTCAGCCTCACTTTGGACATGGCCTTGTGCATTGAGTTTTACGGCCTGTGGACTTCGCGTGGCGTCCCGAATTTTGAAAGAGACTGTACCTATATGTCGCACCAGGCCGGCTTTCGGTTATCTCTTGTCTTCTTCACAACAGCGCGCACTATGACAGATGCCAGGATTCTCAGCAACGGATACCGCCTTAATCATCCGAGTCATCATCATCATTACCATCATCAGCCTGTCTACGCCCACTGGAGGACAAAGGCCTCTACCGTGGAGCTCTAATTATCCAGGTCCCGTGCTAACAGCCACGAAAACATTCCCGCAAATTTCTTGATCTCATCTGCCCCCGTAACTTTCTGCAGCCTCTTGCCCCGCTTGCCTTCTCTGGAGGTCCACTCTGTTGCCCTTAATTACCAACGGTTATCTTGCCTTGGCATTACATACCCTGCCCACACCCCTGCTGCCCTGCCGACTCAAGGATATCACCCTGCGAAGAAGAAAATAAAGCGACGCTTCATTTGTCTCTCCTCCTGGCTTTTCGGACGCTGCTGCTGTTGCTGCTATTCCGTGAGTGAAGGCGTGCTGTGAGCGCGGTGGCTCCTCATCGCCTCCCGTGGGGAGGAGCAAAAGGGCACCTAATACTGGCACCCTGGCGCTGTTTCTTCCACAACAAACCACAAATGGCACTCGTCTCTAACAATCAGAAATGATTAAAAGAGGATAGCCTCATTAACATAATCATCATTATTGGCCGCCGCCACAGAGCTTCTCACTGTGCGTTTCCTAACAGCCTGCTAGGCTAGTATGAAGACAAAGCCCGCAAACAAGCGCCAGCGAAAATAGCTCGAAAGTGGTTCCCAGCTTCCAGGACACGCAGGCTCAAAATAACCGTCACCCAGAACAGGGGCGTCATCGCAACTCAGCGAACTGTGGTGTAGAGTACGGATGTATGCTACGTGTGCTACCTCAAAGACAGGAGTAGAGGCAACGTCATGTTGTGGCAGTGAAATTTAGCGACCATCGCGAGCACTACGCACTGAAATGACAATCGCAACAAAATTGCTATCGAGACTTTTCCCTCGATGACATTTTCAATACATTAGGCATTTTAAAGCAGTGGAACCCCGAATAATACGACTTTCAAGGAACCTCGAGAAAGCGTTGTACGATCGGGGTGTCGTACTACCGGGGTGCCGGTAAATTCCGGCTTAGTAGATGGTCTCACGCGACAGCTTGCCTAAGAACTTATTTAAACTACTATATTTAGCGCGTTCTCGCATGGTTTGAGAACCTCAGACTGAAATGTCAAGTTTTTTTTTAAAAAAAGCAACGCCTACGCTGTGCCCCCTTCCTTTCATGCGTCCAGCTAACCCAAAAGGCCGGCGCCTTGCGCGCGTGAGATAAGGCCGACGTGGTAGTGATCGAGGATACTGAAAGGAGAAAACGCGAGTGTGAAACTGCCTAGGCCATGCGGAACGAACGATTCAACAAGGCGGAGTTGAAAAGGTCAAAGTGCCCAATACAAAACTTTTCTTTTCCCACAAGACCAACCAACGCGAAATACATGATTCAAACTTCGCGAGTAAGCCGTGTTGCGGCGAAATTTATAGCGAGGTATTACTACAGTTGTTGCAGTGACTTGCTGCGGTGGCCAGCCAGTGACACGAAATGGCGCTGTCAACTGGTACTTGTCTCCACCCTTGCTGTGGAGCAGCGTGATTTGAGAGAGACAGCGTCGTGAAAGAAACTTGGATCGAGCGGGAGGGGAAAGCGGCTGTTCGTTCATCGCCGTGGGGTTGCGTCGTATGTGTTTTGGCGTTCATCAACGGCTCGACAGAAGCTTCAAATGCACGGTCTGCCTGCCACCTGAACTTCGACTTCTCTCGCTTGGCGCGTCGGCGTACTGTTACTGCGTGGGGCGGTTGCAGGTTAACTCCCGCTCACGAGTACCACCCTGATCGCTTGCGTCTGTTCAGCAAGTGGTCTGACCCGCCTGCGGACCTTTGCACATGAAGCAGCGTCAAACGAGCGTTCATAATAAAGGACGTCGGGGCGAGGCGAGGCGTTGAAACGGTGTGAATTATTGAAAAAGTGCGGTTTATCCGCGCCAGGGTCTGTAGCATAAAGCGGACCGCGTGCTCCCGACCGTCACGTCATCGGGGTTGTTAATGCATTGTTTCTATGGGGAGTTTGCCGGGACCATGGTGATCCGTTGTAAAAAGCGCGTCGTCCTAAGGTCGGGGGACGTATTATCGGGGTTTCACTGTACCATCATTTGAAATGGTGCTTTTTGATCTGAATGCTCCAGTTCAGAAAACTGATAGTAATACGATAGAAACATCGCTGAGAGCTTCTGTTTTCTTCAAATTCCAGTCACTCGTGGCATCTGACTAATTTAGAGCGAAACTGTGTAGGGCAAATTTCCTGGAATTTTCGCGTCCGCGGATAAAGTGGAACCGACAAAGAATTGCGAAACTTGCGGCAAAGCCAACTTTCTGCAGAATGTTCTCTAGCTCTGAATCTGTCTTGGAAATTATCGCACACAAATTGACCGCTCGAATCACTCTATTATCACACAGAGTTTTGTTGTCGTAATTAGCTCTGAGTGAAGGTGCAGACGACACGAAATCATTCTCAGCTTGCAGACAATAATACATGACCTTGTAAGGAGGGTGTATGGTCACAGAAAGTAGCTGTAACTCTTGCCGAATCCAACCTATCCTGAAATAAATTAGATGACAATTGCAACAAAGAAGACTGTCACATACCCAGTTCCATTTGCTTTTTGAATTTGTTAACAGTGAAGTTATAACTATTTTAGAATAGTTATAGTACGTGGCCATGCACAGAGAAAGCATGGTTACAGAAAATCACAAATATTGTTGGCAAAAAACTATGCCGTAACAAACTATATGAAAATCAGCCGTTGTCATGACCGTAAATCTACGCCAATTTTTGTTAAGGTAATTAACTTTGTAGTTCACAGCGGAGTAGTAAATATAGTAGAATTCACGCCTGCTGTGAGAGCATTATTTTCTACGGGATGGAAACGGACCAACCCATGCTTGTACGAGACCATAAAACTCTAGTCTTTTCAAGTTTTATTCAACAAGTTAAATTAGTAAGAATGCGTATTCGCAAATAACAACAACGTGCTTTGTTTTGTGCGCTCCGCGGACTGCGTCCTGCTGCGCTGGTGTTCCACCGCAACAGAGTCGAAGGGCGTTGAGTTTTTTTAGATGACACGTACCTTTGTGCGCAAAGTTCTTTCGTTGTCGAAAGTTACGACCCATCGGGCAGCACCGTCGTAAGAAAAAATTGCCTTGTTGGCGGAGTCCTCTGTCACATTAGTCCGGAAGGCCGTATTCGTACAGAGCTGCACAAGAAAACGCATGGAGTGAGTGTCATTGTGTCCGTGCAAAAAACGGGTCTGATTTAAAACCCAAACTGGTACGGAGTCATCAAAAACGTCGTCGAAAATGAACATTGCCTTGTCTGCAATTAATCAGCGACTTTTAGTTCCCATAGTAGAACAGTTCCTGGCTACGTATGCTACAAACTGGAGAAGACGCGGCATATATATTCTGGTCTGGGACGTGTTTTCAGAAACCTAAAATTTTCTTGAACACGTTGTGGGTAATTTTGTGAAGTGTGGGCTACTTCCATTTTGGCAACCTCCGCCTCGGCTTAAGTTATATTCTGCTATTGTTACGTCGTTGCGTTTTAAGGTCTGCAGACCTTCTCTACGCGAACACCTTACAAGCCAGTGGTGCGATTTATGGGACAGAAGCCGAGGAAGCAATCACACGAGCGTTACGCGGGCCATCGGATGACCTTTTTGACTTAACAAATGGGCGTAAGGTGCATGTCTTTTTTACATGCGAAACATATCCTGACAGACGCTGCCAGTTCTCAAAACACACGTTTAAAATATGCTGTGGGCTTTCACGCAGTTAATCCGCCTTGTAGTGCAACGCTTTGGCAAAGGGACTAAAGAAAAACAATTGGCTGATCCCTCTTTCCTAGGAATCCGCAAAACACGAAAGTAAAAGGGGCCTTCACAGGAGCAGTTTAATGTTAATGGAATTTCCCTCTTGTGCGAAGGGTTCGCGAGCCTGACCCCGCCAGGCGAAGTGACACCGACACGCAAGAAACAAAAAAAAAAAAAACGGGGGAGGATGCCTCAATTTACGTGCGTCCCCCGTACACAAAGGCGACGGCATAGAGGCGCCAACTGACGGCGCGCACCATCTGAATGAGTTACAGGAAAAGCCAAAGGCGCGTTTGTAGCATATTCTCACGTATTGGTTCGTAGCGCAGTGGGAAGAGCACCACGTACCTCGCGTTGCCGCCAAAGAGTCGCGGGATCGAAACCGGGCACCGCCTCAGCAATGGCACTTATTCTGGCAACGTCGCTTCCGTGACGGATATCATGTCACCAAAACCTTTGTATAGCCGGGCATAAAACACTTTCGTGTAAAAAAAAGAATCCGGATAGTAGCTTTATCAAGGACAATCGCTCTACAAACAACCCAGCTGTAGCAAGCATTTTCTGCTTTCGCTGCGTTGTTTGTGATCAGTATTACATAAAGTAAATCTCCGTAAAGGTTTTCTTTGATTATCAATTCGCAAGGCCTTTAAGAATTCAGCCCCCACCACCTGTTTGAAAAACCCTCAAGATAACGTGTATGGGACGTTGCTTTGCCTACGTAACGAAATGGTCCTTTAGTAAGGAACAAGATGATTGTTGCGAAGCGATGGCTTTCAAACTACTGAATACTTTCTGCATGGTTATATAATCAGTCACAAAACGACGGTAACATTCCATCGTAGTGCGGAAAGACTCTCATTGTCGCTCAATTCGGTCATCATGCTGTACTGCTACACAATACATCTGGTTAAATTGAATTATTTGAAATATATTTCATGGGTATACTTGTGCGCATCCCCGAAATGTGCGACGTTGAATTGCTACAGCTGCCACAAATCCAAACAATTTAAACGTAATGCTCTACTGAGAGAAATGGAAAGGTCTAACTTAACATATCCTCATGTGAGGAACTGGTGTAAACGATCATCCCTGCGTTCAGTGTTCTACATACAATACTACCAACTGCTATTAAAGCCTTTTAAAATATTAAAGCCTTTTTAAAACAATATAAAGATATTTTCAATAGGGTGTTAAAATACCGTGCATATTTGTGCTGAACAAGGTACAGGTGCTGAACAAGGTAGAATAGCCGATTCCTAATCACTTCGAAGCACAAAAAGCCCCTTTCCCATAAAATTATTGCTCGTAGGAAGATATAGTTTCTTGTTGCTTCTTCTCGCAACAGAAAAACTTGGAGGCATCGCTGGAAGGAGTGTGCTTATGTAAAACCCAATTACGTTGTTTTTTTTTATATATACCGTATTTTCCGGTCTATAAGTCGCACCTTTGTATAAGTCGCACCCCCCCTCAAAATTAGTTTTAAAAAAAAACGTATATAAGTCGCACCTTTGTATAAGACGCACCGGTATATAAGACGCACTTGTTAATTAGGTAAACTCATAGTGAATCAGATCGTTACAAAATGCGGCGAAAATGCATGGTTGTGGCGGCCGCCGCCTATTAGCGCATCCACCTTTAAGCATGGCTAGACACGGGCATATAACATCCAAAGTCTGGACATAACTAACTTCTCAAAAATGGTTTATGGATACACACAGATGGAGTGTACTTACGGACGGCATTTAGGCAAAACCATCGAAGTCTTTTTCCTAAGACTCGCTAACAAATAATTCAGTATCTTCAGTGGGAGTTCCACCAGTGCATCACTGTCGTCCTCCGACTCTCTGATGTCTTCTTCGCCAACATCGTTACCAATCGCGGACCGGATTACTCCGGCCTTTATCAACCCGGCTACAACTGTTTTTGTAGAAATGGAGTCCCAAGAGTCGGAGACCCATTTGGCCACCTCTCCAAACGTCGCGCGTCTCTTGTGTGCTGTTGTAAATATAGTGAACTAGAATGATATAGTGGCGCAAACGGCGAGGAAGGGGCCTGCTCTTCTGTGTAGAAAACACCAGGTGGCGCTGCTGCGCCCTCTTCGAGAGCCGCCGCCGCGGCAGTCGCTGTACTTGTGACTGTCGTTGTTCCGATGTAGGGTAGTAATTAACCTTTACAAAAAAAAAGGCTACTCGCGTCTGGCATCCCCGTACTTTGCTATGAACGTTTTTTTGCAAATCTGCCCGTTTGAGCGGTAGGGAAACGGCTATAAATCGAGTTGTTTGGTGTCGTCTGCTACCTGCGCAGACGATCGATACGAGCGTACGCGTTCGATGTGTTGCCGGCGGACAACTGCTATGTTGAATTCTTTACGAATGGATTTACTTTTTTGTATTTACTGTAATAAAGTCTCGGCATTAACCTACTTGTGAATTTGCCTTTACAGAAGCAAATTATACCCGGTATTCACGCGTCCAGTAGCACCCGGCTGATTTTTTCAGCAGCAAAGTTTGCAATGAACAAATTACCTTCAGAGGAAACTTTCCCCAGGCACTTAGGGCTGAAGGCGGCGTTAGCACGTGCAATACATCACTAAACCCCGTAGCCGTCATGGCCCCTTCGCAGGCCGAACGGCTGTCAGCTTCTTGCAGCACACTGTTCGCAACAGCTAGGGAATCTATTTCACCGCTTCCGCATAACACAACGCGAAAAAATGTTTGCGCCGACACTTTGTCGTCATGTGGATAGAAGAGCACGGATTTCTCGTGAAAAATGTCTAGCTTTTCTTCTCTTCGTATCGATGTGGCAGCGAAAACAACGTTTCGATCGTCGGCAAAATTTAGCCGGCACCAGAGCTTTCAAGGAAGCTTGACTTCTTGAAGATGGCTCATTGTGAAAGCATCCCATTCCACAGAACTTGCGCCTTCATTTAATGAGCCCTGCGGAGAGAGAGAAGCCTCGTGGTGTGGCTGGCGCACCTCATCTTTTTCGGCTCTTCAGCTTTGTCGTGGCTTCTTGCTGGCTGCCGAAACTGAAACTCTTGTTGTTGCCCGCCTTTTCCTTTGCTGCTTCCGCGTGCATGCTCCGTACAGAATTCGACGCACAGTAGGCAGGATGGTAGGTACAGCACCTGGAGCCAGTGACAGCTTCCCGCGTGCAAGTCGCACTTCACAGCCGTTTATTACGTGGATGTAATCCCGAAATATGTACTCGGGCTCAAAGTGGCGCTCACCGACGGCTGAAGATATGGTCAAAAGTTTGTCCAGTCTTCCCAAATTTTGTTCCCACTTTTTGCGCAGTTCATCGTCCAGGGGAGCGGCGAACAAAGACGCCTTGGAAGCACCTGGGTAACCACGTACTGTGACAACCCGGAGCAAAGGAATAGGTGTCCGTCCTTCGTTTTGACATCGCGGCTACCCGGCCTGTCCAGCCTCTATTCGACAGCACTCGCAATAAATATTTTACTGACGATTGCACACCTCTTGCTTCTGTAGAGGAACATCACGGAAACGTAAAACACGCAGAAAATGAAAGGCTGGCCTCGACCATAAACAGACGGAGAGTCTGTCCGACCGCGCACCGCCAACGCATCGCACATCCGCTCGCATCGTCTGCGCCGCTAGCAGGCGACAAAGCGCTACTTTGTAGCCGTTGCCCAATGGCTCAAACGGGTCTGATAAGCAACAAAACGTTCCTAGAAACGTACAGGGACAACAAAAGTGAGCATCTTTCTTCCATGAAGGTTAATTACTTAATTACGGTACCACACTAAAAAACGGCAGCGGCAATAGCTGGCGAGCGCCCCAAGCAACGGCCCGTTCACCCGCGGTACCGTTTTCGGAGAAGGCGCAGTGGCGCCCCTGGCGGCGGTAGACGCGCTTTGCTTCAGCCGAACGCGGCAGAGCGCTCCCGTTCGCGCCACTGGATCAAGACAATCTAGTTCACTGTAGTTGTAAATCAGCGCAATGAAGGTTTCATGGCGGACGGAAGTGACGCGACCGGAAGCGGCACGAAAATCAAAACTTATCTCCAAGCTGTCATTTTAAAAATTAGTAGCACGTTTACCTCCTTGAGAGTAACTGTCTGCAATAATTCATGAGCTACATTTTCTTTTTGCAACCCAGTTTGATGTTACTTTGAATTTATTCTGAACTGTAGTTACTGCGCATGGCCTAAAGTGGCTCATGGTTGTCGCAGGCCATTATCATTCTTTTTGACTAGAAAAAGCTGCAAATTCTTTGGTGCAATATCCCGAAGCGACATATGGGCTATGAGAAATGCCGTACCGGTGGACTTGGGATTGATTTACACCATAGAGCTGTGTCTCAACGTGCGCTAGCCACGCGCGGCCGCCGCGAACCAGATTTATTCCATACATAAGTCGCACCGGTGGATAAGACGCACCAACGAAAATTTCAGAAAAAAACCGCGACTTATACACCGGAAAATACGGTATAACTATTTTTCCGCGCAAATAACAGGATGAATATTCCAAGACGTAGCTAAGAAGGCAGTCTATTGATATGAAATGAATGCAGTTACACTGACGCCGCCAGAGCGAAATATTTCTAAGCTTTGCTTATGCAGGCCGAAGAAATGCACGACACGGCCAATCCCAGCGAGATGTCCCTCGTGCGCACTCCCCCTTACCACTTCGTATGGGACAAGGTAGTCATCTGGGTGGTAGGTGCACTGGGTCCCGATACGGAGGTCGCCGTTTTGCACCGCTCGATACTTGCGGCCGAACATAGCCACCGACACGCTGACAGCGAATGCATACTTTTTGTTGAGTTCCTCGAGCATCTGAAGCGCTTTCAGCTGCAATGAATGACAACAAAACACGTGTTACGCAGAGGAGCCGAATGGCTAAAAAGCACTGGCGTCAGGGCTCACTCTGTATTCAAATAAATGGGTAACCACATTCATGTGTTTGGTGAGACACACCCAGACACTCTGGTCGCCATGATATGAATTCGGTTCCTCTTGTCCATGGGTGCAGAATGTTCTCTCTCAGGGAGAGCCATTGTGTTTAACGTGTGTTCTTGGACAGCTAAGACGCAGTACACTTCTTGGATGTCGTGCAGCGCACTTTTAAAAAATTTGTGGCTTTGTCGGCCAATGGAAGCAGATACTTTGCTATGGTAGCAGATGTTTTGTCGCATGCCCTGCTCTTCCGCTTGGACCAGCGTTCTATGGGGCGGAGGCGCATGAATGCACTGAACTCGATTGCAAATGCAAAGCCGCTCTAATGGCGCTTTGTAGAAATCATAGGAACTGTGAGAAGTGTTCGTTAGGAGAGGTGATCATGAAGACTTGTGGTCGTTAATAAATGTCTGTTGTAAAGAAAGTAACTGCCCGCTCAAGGTACAGCAGTCCCCCCTTTTATTTTCTTCCTCTGTTTTTTTTTCGCTTACTTTGGCTGGTGTTGTTGAACATGCCTTGTCGTGTTCAATTACGGTACTAAATGGAAAAAGCAGCTGATGTATCGGGGAGGGGGGGGTTATTGCCTGGCTTTATAGTTTGGGGACCCGGGTTTATTTCCCATACAATGCCAAATGAACCCATTTTTATAACCAATTGATTCACATTATACAACTGCATTGATATGAGCGGTTCAGTACAAATTATGACATTTGTGACGGGCTCCTTCACTCTTTGTGCATCAGAGGGTGTTCTTGTAGCAAGACAAGGCTCCTTTCCGCACAAAAAGCCGCTCAAACCATTCGCCTTATAAAGTTTACTCATACAGCATTATTGAGTATTCGATCAGATGAAATAATGCGGTAATATCTGAAATTGCCAGTTATGGCTGCCTGCAATGGCAGCCTTGGCGTCCTGTGCATGCGACGAACCTGACTGGTCTCGTATTGCTTCGCTCCATTCATGATTGTCGGCGGGTAGACGAAGCAATCGCCGGTATACTCGCGGTCGTCAAAGCCGATGTGCCCATGCGCGACGATGAACGACGGAGTGTACACAGCCCTGAATACAAGACAGAAAAAGTCGTTGCGTATTGTGTTATGTCTGGCAAAGTTACTGTAGTGCAAGACGTGTAAGACGTGCGATATTGCACTCGATCAAGGTTCTCTGATGAATTGACAAGTGGGCTGCTTAGCACTGTTTCTTAAACAAATTAAAGTGGCTACCACACTCGACACGGACACAGGAAGTAAAAGAAAACAGCACTGTGGTTTGTATAGTTCCTTCTTATGTGCGTGACGAGTGTGCTCTACTTTAAGGTGTTATAGATTCTCGGAAGGGCATCGGCCACAACCGGTGTGGTAGCCCCACATCATGCATGAAAGTAGCTCAGCTCCTTCTTTAACCCTGTGCAGAATCCAGTGGGATATTGTAGATCACTGGTTAGTGGCCATAAGCCTCTCAACATCAAAACCCACGTGGCACTCACGTGAAGGCGTCTGAAACGCTGAGACGGTTTCCTGCCACGACATAAAACCCCAATCCTGTGTATGCTGCTTCCATGGGTTTGGTACGGAGCCCTTGAAGGGTGTTGTTTAAAACCTGCAAGGAACGATGCCAAACATAACCGCAGACGCAGTGCTAGAGCACGCGCAGGACAATGAGCATGCATTCGTCGAAAAGATCAAATGCCACGTGGCTTATTAGGGCAGGAAAGCGTAGGCTGAGTTCTAGTTCAGTAACCACTTAGCTCTGAATTTAAAGACATACCGAAACTTGCAATGCAAAAATCTAAAACGGCAATTATTGTTTATTTCGCCGAATTTATCATCAATTATATTTGCGTGATTTTTTAAAATACATGGCCTTGGCGGGACATGAAAACTCTTGACTGAGGGGTTCTGAATCATTTTTGTTTTATCCTTAGCACCTGCCCTTTCACCTACACCACAAAGCACTCGCTATATTCCACAGCCTCATTTGCAATATTAAGAAATTTAAAATCAGAGCTTGACACGTAAAGACGCTGCCTAATTTGAAGGCCTCGTAGAGACTATATGAGTGCCTCCTGTCCTTATTGGCATCGCCCGTGTAAATATACTAAGAACAAGTAAACCGCATGAACGAAGCTTCGAGCGTGCGGTAACAACTATTCAAACATCGTAAACATGTTCACTCCGCGTAAGAATCA
Organism: Haemaphysalis longicornis; assembly: GCF_048455015.1. Lineage (NCBI taxonomy): Eukaryota > Metazoa > Arthropoda > Arachnida > Ixodida > Ixodidae > Haemaphysalis > Haemaphysalis longicornis. The sequence goes on along the minus strand of NW_027526204.1, from coordinate 110,584,793 downwards.
TGATGATTCGTATTGTGAAGTAAATTCCTGACTTAGCACTCCTTTATTTCGGCAGAAGCACAATGGCCTAAATGTTTTTCAGATGTGCATTTTCCTGCAGAGCGATGTGACCGAGAAACTTGTAATCATTGCCACGTTCGAGGTCAAATGGCTACCATCTTTAGGTTAACCCATAAAATAAGGCGCGTAAAAAGTGACCTCATCGTTTACCAAACCTTGCGTAGCATCGTATCAGACTGAACGGAGTACGAGTGCGCTTTTTCAAGAGTGCGCATGTGTGCGCCTATTTTAATACACATCCGACAACCTACAAGCTCATTCGATGAAGCCATTAATCATGCAGCTTTTAGATCTGGCATCTGTTTGTTCTCATTCTCATGTATCTAGCTCCTCTTGTACGGTATTTGTAAAGTTCCCGCAGCTTTAAAGTACAGCTGCGGAGCGTTTTTCTTGCTCCATTGCCTTCTGACGGGTAAAGCAGCTGACAACTTGCTCTGAGCGTGGCGAGGGCATCTTGAAAATCCTTGGGGTCGAATCTGGTGAAGTCGATGTTGAGGAAACCATAGTGACGTATCCTCCTGTTCCAGAGCTCGGCAATGTTCCGTCGCCCTTCATGGGACTCCACGTCTTGCGCAACTTTCGCCTGGGCCCTGCAATATTGTAAGGAGAAAACACTGAGCGTCTATAACGACACATGGGTCGCAACAATCAACGTATTTACTGCAAGGGGCAGTGAATGGCCTGAGATGTTTCCGTAAAATAACTGCGTTTGATAAAGCGGAAAGTATGTTGGAGCGATCTTGCCTCTACGCAATAGACACAACACCTACGCAGGCACATACATGGACATGCACACGCACACGCCCGCAAACACACACAGACGCACGCACACACACACACACACACAGGCACACGCACACGCACTCACACATACACACACAACGCACACGCACAGCACACATACATACACACACACGCACAAGGAAAAACACACACGCACACGCACCCGCACACGCACACACACCGTACGCACACGCTACACACGTGCACACAGTCCCCACGCACGCAGACACGTGCCTGTGAACATGGCCGTGTGGCGGCGCTCCAGCGGCGATGGCACTGGGGCTGAGCGCCAATGAGAGCGGGTCACGCGTCGCCGGTGCGCAAGCAGCCACGAACGCCACGAGCGTGGAATAATACGGGGCCCCAGTTTTTGGGTGCACGGCATAGCGTTCAGACATGTTTCGCCTCGTCTATCTGTCGCGTTCGCGACATTGGTGACCCGGACGCTGCAGCGGAGTCAAGGAGCCAGAATGGACCCTCCTCGTGACACCGGCGGCAATTCTGCATCGTTTGCGACACTGATCCGATTTCAGGCCGCAGACGACCGTACCTTCCTGCTTCTCTCAGGCGCATTGCTTTCAACTCTATTCACCGTCTCTCTAATCCTGGAGTTCGTGACTCACGGCGTTTGGTTGCCGAGAAATACGTCTGGCCTGGCATGAATCCTGACGTACGCGCGTGGGCTCGTTCCTGCCTCGCCTGCCAGCAATGCAAGGTGTCTCGGCATACCACATCATGTCTGGCCCATTTTCCCTTGCCGGACTCTAGCTTCTTTACAATTCACGTCGACCTCGTTGGCCCGCTACCGCCATCTAAGGGCTACCGTTACATCTTGACAGTGATCGACCGTTTTACTCGCTGGCCGGAGGTGGTTCCAATCGACAATATAACGGCTGAGACTGTTTCTTCCACACTTATGTCCACGTGGATCGCCCGTTTTGGCGTGCCGTCGGAGTTTATAACACACTGTGGCCGCCAATTTGAGTCTACGCTCTTCCACCGTTTGACATGCCTGCTCGGTGTAACGCACCTAAAAACAATGGCCAACCATCCTCAAGCCAACGGCATGATCGAGAAGTTTCATCGTCAGCAAAAGGCCTCATTGATGGCTCACGAATCACCTGAACAGTGGACAGCTCACCTTCCTCTTGTGCTGCTAGGATTAAGCACTGTCATCTAAGAAGATCTTGGTTGTGCCGCCTCTAAAATGGTCTATGACACGTCTTTGCGCTTACCGGCAGACTTCCTGGTTCCTTCCCAGCCACAAGACAACCTTTCGTCCCCTGGACTGTCCTACGTAAACGATTTAACCCGGTTTTTCAGCTCTATCCGTCCCCAACCACCACGGTCGTGTTCCACCAAGGACACTTTTATCCATCCAAACCTTTCTGACAGCCAGTACATTTTCATCCGTGCCGACAGTGCCCGCCGACCACTTAAACCACCATACACCGGCCATCATCTCGTCATTTTACGCTCTGACAAGACGTTTACAGTTCGCGTCAACGGCCGCGACACCGTCGTTTCCATCGATCGCCTCAAGCCCGCATTCGCCTGCCTGCGTTCCACTCCACCACCCATCATTCCACCCTGAACACCACCAGTCTCCCTTCCCTTCGCACCACCACCCGTGAACCTCGCAACGCAAAGGCTGTGCGTCTTGCTGTACCGCTCTCTACACGGACTCCTCCTCCAGACTCCGTCTCAAGGGGAGGGGGCTATGTGGCGGCGCTCCAGCAGAACGAAGACCTCGACAGGCCGTTTACCATGGCGGAACTGTGGTAGAGCTGCTATAGACGAGAGCAACAAGAGAAGCGCACCCGGCAAGGACGCCATAACTTACAACCTGATCGCCAGCATGAGCGGTACGGCGGCGCGCGAGCTCCTTGGGCACGTCAACGAAGCCTGGGAGAGCTCTCGGTTGCCGCGCGAGTGGAAGGAAGCAGATGTACGATTCATCCGAAGCCCGGAAAGGCCCCCTCGATCGACAACATGCGTCCCATATCCCTCACGTCCTGTGTCAGAAAAGTCATGGAGCGCATGGTGCTACGTCGGTTGCAGGGGCATCTGAGTACCCATCCGGAAACATCTGAGTACCCAAGACGTCGTGGTGCAGCTTCACGAGCTGGTGGTGAAAAAAGCCACGAGGCACGGTCCACGGGCGACCCTCGCTCTCGACCTAACAGGTGCTTTCGACAACGTGACGCACGCGAGCGTGCTGTCGAATTTGACAAAGATAAAGTGCAGCCGGAGAACCTTCGGTTACGTGAAGGACTTTTTCATCAATATAACAGCCCCCATCACAGTAGGAGGGGAGAAGTCGGATCCCATCGAGCTCGGCGAGTGGGGTACCCCTCAGGGGTCTGTCGTGTCTCCCCTGCTCTCCAACCTGGCTCTGCTCCCCTTACCTCATTTACTCGAACAAATAGACGGCCTTCCCCACGCCCTTTACGCCGACGACATCACGGTGTGGACGGCGAAGGCCGGTTCCGACGGGTGGATCGAGGATTCCTTGCAGCGTGCGGCCACGACCGTGGACGAGTACGCGAAGTCGTGCGGGTTGAGCTGCGCACCGCAGAAGTCGGAACTTTTACTCATACAGCCGGGAAGACTTAAGAAGGCGCCCCAACAAGCCATCGCGGTCAGAATCGACGGCATAGAGATTAAGCCGACGCAGCAGTGTAGGATACTAGGCCTGCTGCTGCAGAACAACGGGAAACTGGACGCCGCCGTCGTTAAAATCAAAACCACCACGGAACGGGTACTCGGCATGTTACGCCGGGTGTCTAACAGAAACAGAGGCCTCAAAGAGGACGACGCCATCCGTCTGGTGCGGGCGTTTGTCGTTTCGAGGGTCACCTACTCGGTCCCGTATCTCCAGCTGACGAGGACGCAGAGAAACACCCTCGACATGCTCATTCGCAAGGCAACGAAGCAAGCTCTGGGCGTTCCCATATACTCGTCGACCCGACGACTTGAGAACATGGGCGTCCACAACACGGTGGGCGAGCTGGTGAAAGCTCACCTCACTAATCAACGCGTCAGACTCAGTAGCACTGAACACGGACGCGCCGTCCTTCGCAAGCTGGGATGGCGGATAGAGCCAATACCGACGACGGCGCCCCTACCCGACAGGTGGAAGGAGGCAATCGAAACCAAGCCTCTACCCCGGAACATGACCCCGGGTAAGGATGACGGGAGGCGCGATGCGCGGGACAAGGCCCTGGCCCGACAGCTGGAGGAGAATCCCCGGGTTCTATACGCGGACGCCTCGCTTAGGAAAGGCAGCGACCGGGTGGCGGCAGTCGTTACGACACACGACCAACTGATCGTCACAGCATCGACGAGGACGAGAGATCCCGTGGCGGCAGAAGAAGTGGCTGTTGCTCTGGCGCTCGTTCAACCGGACGTGGAGGCCGTGGTCACGGACTCCAAAACTGTGTACGGCAACTACCGAAGGGGACGCGTTTCCTCCGCGGCATTTGCGATTTTGAACACGAAAGTGACACTGGGACGAGCCCTTGAACTCATGTGGGTCCCAGCTCACTCGGGGGTAGCAGGCAACACCATCGCCGACTACCACGCCAGCGAAATGACGCTCCGGGCAGCCACCGAGTCGCGCAATGATGCGGACACCCCGAGCCCGATGATAAGCAACAGAGAGATTACTCGAGCGTACAGGAAAGAACGGCGCACCTTACTTGAACCGCACCGCTCTCTAACCAGGCAACAGCAAACGATCCTGCGCAAAGTGCAGGCGGGGTCGCTCGCGCACCCAACCCTGCTCCATCGAATGTATCCCGAGTTACACGACGCCACCTGTCCTTTCTGCAAGCAGCCCGAAGGCATCCTGTCGCACGTCATGGCGGAATGCACGTTCCTCAAGAGTCAAGTTCCCCCCACTCCCTCTCCTACACCCCCCTATCCTACCTCCACTTCCCCATCCACACTCCTTGAGCGATGGGAGACCTTGCTGTCCAGCCCCGCTCTGCTGACCCAGCTAGCCCTGGTGGCCAGGGGCCAGGAGTTGTTGGCGACATATGGGTCCCGTGAATAGGGAACCACCCCCGTCTGCTGCCTATGGGCACCACTAAATAATTTGGGCTCAATAAATGTTGTTTCATCATCATTCAGCGGCGATGGCGCTGGGGCTGAGCGCCAATGAGAGCGGGCCACGCGTCGCGGTGCGCAAGCAGCCACGAACGCCATGAGCGTGGAATAAAACGGGGCCCCAGTTTTTGGGTGCATGGCATAGCGTTTAGACTTGTCTCGGCTCGTCTCTGTCGCGTTCGCGACAGCCTCACACATATATGAACACGTCTGCATGCATAAGCACACGCTTTGCGCATGCAACTGTAGACATGCATGCGCACACAGATGCACACAAATACACACATATAAGCATACGCATATCCTCGCATTCACCAAACCGATACAAAGACGAACAACAATGCATGAACGTGCCCACACACGCACTAAAACATAAAAAACAGTACATACATGGACGCCTGCACCCACTCACGCGCGTGCACGCACGCACACACACACACACACACACACGCACGCACACGCACAAGCACAGGCACACATACCCGTGGATGAACATGCGAAGACCCATGCACAAGGCTGATCACAAAAATAAAACGGGGAACATTTTTGGAGAAAATGGTTTTTCGTTTTCTTGAGCAGTACTCCTAGAAAAACAGAAACCAATCCTATGTATTTATATGGGAAAAATGCACTCTGCGACAACAAAAGTAACTGTGTTCTCTGTAACAGTGTGCTTTGCCGTCAGCCGTTTTTGTTAGTTACTGAGAATAAATTCGTGTGGTTTTGGCAAAACAAATTTATGTCCAACCTTAGCAAAACACCCTGCTTCAAGGTGTAAAATGGCAGCCTATAGAATGGTGCAGAGATATTCCTCTAGAGGGTTTGTAACAAATTCAGTGTTTCACTTGTTTTGCAAACAGACCGAAAAAATGTTGAGGGGAGTAGGGAGTCTTCAATGAATTAGAGTTTTGTACTCCACGGTAAAATTTTTCGCGATTCTGCAGAGATCTTCCGCATTCTGTGGTTACGTGTATAGCTTCTTCTCAACTGGTCTGGGCCAAAATTCAGCGGCAATGCAATCTTTTCAACTTGAGGGTGCCGCCTTATTGCCTGTCACCACTCCGTCTGCTCCTGCCTTTGTATTTGATCACTAGTGGTTTTTTGTGCGCAAGTAGGATTTCAGATCCAATGTTTGGTAGAACCGAGCTCCTGACAAAGGCAGGTTAGAGGCCAAGGAAAGCCACCCATTAAGAGCTGCGGCGGATTCATAGAACGTTCCAAGAATATAAAAGCGAAAGTCTACTTGGACCTTTTCTTGATCTGCATCTAACTTTTCTGTTGAACTTTGCGGCTGCAGCCACTCCGGGGCAGCTGTTTCCTTTTCCACGGTGCACGTTCCATTACCCTGCCTATGAACACTCCTCTGACACTCGCACCCCAAATCTCTGCACGATCTCTGCTGTTCATACGATTTTTTGTATAACGCGCTCTAACGCATATCGATATCCGGGTTTGGCCATAAACGTTGAATAATTGTACATCAAAGCTGTTTACGGCGACAGCTATCAGAAATTTTAACATGCGTAAATAAAATTCCGTAAAGCTCTACGTGTCTTAGAAGCGCGAGGCGTCCCATAGCGCGACATTTTCATGTGCTTGTGTTTGTAGCCTTGTTCGTAGGCTTGCTTTTTTTATTTTACTCCGCCCTAGCACCTTGCTGGCAACTTGTGAACAGCAACTTGTCAAGTGTTGATTTGGCAAGTTGCTGTTCTCAATATTGAATTTCGCCTGTCGTTTGTTGTCTCGGGAACGCCGCCAATTGTCCGAAGTCCTGAACAGAAACGCGCCTAAGATTGACGGAAGAACAGAGACAAAAATGCTATTGTCGTCGGCGGGCCTCAAATCCTGATGAATGTCGTGCACAAAAGGGCAAACGCATGCACCATGTCTTGCATGACAGCCATGAACGTGGAGCAGCTAAGGTATCGCAGAGACGCAGGGATCATGCTGGTGAATTAAGAAGAAAATCCTCCTTAAAACATACGTTCAATTAAAACGGAACTTTCCGGACGGACAGCTTGCGTTAAGTTGTAGGGTGTGTGATTGGCGGTTCAACATCGACTTGAGCAATATCGCAATGGGGTGTATCCAGTACAGCAGACTCGTGAACGGCAAATGTTTCTGGGCGTCCTTTCTAGAAGCCTGGGGTGTCAAAAATTTCCAAGCGTGCGGGGACTGTAAAAACCATGTTCTTAAAGCTGCTGCACCCCGATTCTCCCCCGCAAACGAATATGTCTACCCCCCGATCCTAGACAATCTACCCAGATTGAATGACGCCAAAAAATGGAAGTTGGAAGCACAACGTTCCGAATTAGGTCACCTCAGGTTCACGGTCATCAACCTGGACCACGTGTAAAGGCTCATAGTTTTCTCAGTTGAAATATAACACAAAACCGCCCAAGAAAACTTCGCTTGTCACTGTATAATTGATAGCCAAAAATCGTGTTTTCTTGCTTGTGGCGGGAAGTTGTGCGTTCGCGATACGCGAGTTTTTGTGGGCTCGATTAAGTCAATCACATCACATTTGAAGTGTCCAAGAAAGCAGTAAAAACTGGGGTATGACTAGTACGTTTGTTTAAGGTGCCGTTTCACTAGCCAGAACATGAGGCGTCGGTGTCACGGATCTCACCCATAGTGCAAAGACAGCCCATACTGCGTTGAACTGGGCGCCGCTGCCTCCGACGCGAAGTGATTCAGGGGCCTCGCTGACGCCAGAATGTTCACGACGTGTAGCTGCGGCTGGCCAGGACCATACAAGCCTTCGTAAAACATGAACTCACATAATCCATCCTCAGGAAACTCTATCGACTCGTTCGTCGCCTCGCCATAGATGCAGATAAGAGGGGATTTTGGCATCGGTGATTCTGCGCAGAAAGCGGCAAAAGTGGAAAAGATAAATCTCTGTGAATTGTTCACAAATTCAGTCTGCATGCAATAAGAAAGTGAAATTTTAAAAAGTGCCACTGTAGTAAAATCTCCCCACACCTGAGGTCAGCGCGAAAAGTGACGTCATAATCCGAATAACTAATGTTCCTTATAAGTACCCCTTAAAATTAAAACGAAGGCCAACTTAGAGCCTCACATTAGGAAGCATCAAAAACATCTTTAGAAATCCCCAAGATCTGCAAACATGCCCCAGAGCATAGGAGGCTTTCCAAAGGCATTGGAATCACAGATACGGTTTTTCACTGCCGGCCACTTGCTCGGACATCCTGCCGGATTTCCCTGAAGAAGCTCTATCCATTAAAACTCAGATTTCACAATGCGATAGCCTCTGTAGATACTGACGCGAGATCCCGAAAATTATCTACGGGGAAAGTCGGGAAAAATTGCGACGTCGTTGTGCCTTTGTTTATAAAGAAAGAAAAGCGCACCAACTGAGCCAAATCCTCACCATCTCGAATACTGAGTGCGCTTTAAATTTGGTGTCCCCCGAACAATCGTATACAACCAAGAAGGACAAGAGAACTTACGAGCTGGCAGAGGAATATGAGGAGTGGTGGTGGCATGAGGCAAAGTATAATATATTGGAATGGTTCTGGAACCTGGTTGCTCGTTTGTTGGTAGGTCAAGATCCAAATCCGATTCGTCACCTCCACTTTCTTCTTCTGCGATGCCAGAAAAAAGCAGCATTTTTCTCCCCAGTAAACACAGTCAATGACGATCAAGGAGTACTGACAACGACCTTTGCGGTTGGTGTTATGGTATAGCTCGCTTCCTATACAAGCTAAGGTATCCTGCGTGGGGTAAATTTATTTTTTTATTTATTTGCAATACCCTCAGGGCCAAAATGCATTACAGAGGGGAGTGGTTGCAAAAGAAAACACAAGAGTTTTACAAAATGCAGCTGTGAATCTTACATTGAGCAGAAGTTCCTAATCATACAGTTTTAGCTAACAGGCTTTATAGCAAACAAAGGCGCGGGAATTATGAAAATTAGACCAGGAAAGGAAAAATGACAAGAAAATAAATACTGTACAGGAACAGAACAACATCAGGTAATACAATACTTTGATGACCTAAATTACACATAATTAGCTAACGCACTTTTGAAATGAAGGTGATTTTCAATGATTGCCGCTGATGCGGGAAGGCGGTTCCAGTCCTCAAAGGTGCGTGGTATGGAAGACTGAGAGAAAGTGTGAGTCTTGCAAAGGGGCAACCCGACTTTATGGGAATGATCCAGGCGAGGTGAAATATAACTAGGAGCCAAGATAAGACCGTCCCGTAGCGATCGGCAATGAAACAGCTTGTGAAACAAGTGGAGACGGAACATTTTACGACGGGATGAAAGTGAAGCCAAGTTAAGGCTGGATTTCATGGCTGTTATACTTGCTGTCCGGTTGTAATTACAAAGTATAAAACGAGTTGAGTTGTTCTGTACCATTTCAAGAGAGTGTATTAGGTTAGCATGACTAGGATCCCGTACTGCAGCGGAATATTCAAGTTTAGATCGTATTAGTGTAGGGTAAAGAAGAAGTTTCAAGGAAGGAGGGGCCGTTGAAAGGTTGCGGCGGAGATAAACTAGCATTCGGTTAGCATTTTTAATTACGTAATTACAGTGAACAGTCCAGGTCAGGTCGGTTGTTACATGCACCCCAAGGTATTCATAGTTTGTCACGGATTGAAGAGGTGTGTTATCAAGGTAATAGGTTGGAAGTTGATGGTTTGCTCTCGAAACACGTAAAAATTTACATTTTTTGCTATTTAATTCAATAAGCCATGTTTTACAACAAAGAGAAGTGGAGTTAAGATCATGTTGGAGAGAGGTTATATCACCATCAGAAGTTATCTGCCGGAAGATTGCGCAGTCTTCCGCGAACAAAGGAATATTAGAGGTAATGCAGGAAGGTAAATCATTATTGTATATAAGGAAGAACAGTGGACCTAGTACGGAGCCTTGAGGTACGCCGGAATGAACCGCACTTGGCTCAGAGCTTACATTATTAACTGAAACAAATTGAGAGCGATTTTTTAGAAAGCATTCGAGCCATGTTAGAAGCCTGGGATCGATATTAAGTTCCTTTAATTTGTGCAACAGTAAGTTGTGACAGACTTTATCAAAAGTTTTGGAAAAATCTATAAATATGCAGCCGGCAAAGCTAGATTGATCAAGAATGACGTTTAATTTGTGTGTAAAGGCTACAAGCTGAGTTTCGCACGAAAATGTTTTCCTAAAGCCATGTTGGTGACACGTAAAAGATGAGTTAGACTCCAGGAAGCTCGCAAGGTTAGAGAACAAAATGTGCTCAAATATTTTGCATGGAATACTAGTAAGCGAGATGGGTCTATAGTTTAATGGGGAATGCCTGTCACCCGACTTGTGAAATGGTACAATTTTGCCAATCTTCCATTCGATTGGTAATATGCCTTCGTGAAGCGACTGTCGATAAATTTTAGCAAGAATAATTGATGAGTAGGAACAGGTACCTTTAAGGAACTTGGTGGTAATCAGGTCGCAACCGGGGACGGATGAAAGTTTCAGGGACTTAATTATGTTTTCTACACCAAAAGAATCTATCATTATTGGGAACATGACTGGGTAGTTATAGCATTTCTTGGGAGGCACAGGAACATTAATGATGCGACAAAAATTACGGGTGAAAGAATTGTTGAGAGATAAGCGCACTGCTCGGGGGCTACAGCGTCTCCAGATCTATCGGTAAGGGTTATCGTATGCTCACTGCTTGCGTTTATGACGCGCCAAAACTTTTTAGGATCTTTAGATAGCATGAATGGGAGAGGTGTATTGATAAATGTGTCTTTAGCAGATGGAATCGCTTTGATGTACTCAGTAGACGCTAATTTGTAGGTATTCCATAGGTCAGCGTTGTTCGAATAGCGGCCATGCGGGGCAAATAATCTGGTTCGACTTGATTTTTACCATTTCGCCCGCGGGATTGCGCAGTGGGCAGAATGTTCTGTAACCGTGGCATCACTATTACCACCTGTCGTATTTTAATAAAAAGAAATCGACACATTCGAATGTCTCCGACGCTGCATCAAGCATTAGTCACGCAACCAGCGGTACTGGGCGACCGGAGACACGGCGCTGGCAGCGAGTACGGCCTGACGCAGGTAGCTGCAGCTCCGCTCGCCAAGTTGGTACTTTTCGAGAAAACAAAGGTCGATATTGCGAAAAAGGAGTGAATTACGCGATGTAAAACTTCGGATGAAAAACGTAATTTCCTGTACATTACTGTTATACAGTCGAACTACTTATAGCAATCCCAGATATAACGCTCTACCAGTTATAAAAACCATATTTCAGGGAACTTATGACTTTCCCATTGAAACTGTGTCCAGATATACCGAACGTTTTTCAAACCGTCCTTCTTTTACAAAGAACACTTCCGACGCGGTCACGCTAAAAATACGATGCATAGTAAGTTAAAAGAATTCAACACAGTCTGTTGCGCATAATACGGGTTATGAGCTGGTGAGTTCCCCCCTTCAGTTCAATCACAACGAAGATATCCCAGATCGGCGAGCATAGTCCGCAGCTTTCGGATGCCGCTACCGAGGTTAGTCTCTTTCCAGGCAGAACGGCAATTAGGAATAAAAAATTAAGGAGGGAGCGTGAGGCCTAGCTGACGTTCAGCTGGCGGTCAAGCAGCGAAAGGATAGGCTTTAAGATCTGCACATAAAATTCTGGTTTCGTCGCACATTTCACCTCACGTGTTCAATGTGAAGAAATAAACGCTTTTTCTGCAGTCATTGTGTTTTATACGTTTCTACATTAGTATGTATAGAGGCAATTAGCAGCCATAAATTGCATGCCATGGTAAAGATAATTAGGGGTGAATAAATAAGAATTTTATACCTATTCAAGACGCTATAAACGAACATTATGCGCCACCAATATCAACTGCCGCTCAAGCGTTGCTATTGGCGGTGCCAATCTTCACGCCGCACTAGACGAAGCGAACGCAGCACCCGCGAGCAGCAGAAAGCGCTCGTGTTTAGTAACTACCACCTAGAGATCGCGGTTGGCCGACACCTCGTTTGCACAGTTGCTGATAAGAACTAGTGATTGCATTGCAATTTCAGATCTTCGCTCTCCTACGGTCGAAGCGACGTGGCTCCTAATACTCTCAAGCTGGCGTGGCTGATGGCTGTCGAAACCATTACAGCCAGTGTAGATTATGAGGTAATCCAAAAGAATTTCTTTTCGGGAATTGTGGTGGCAGAGGCAGGTTCGACGAAAATACAGTTTAGCTCGTTCGTAAGCGAGCAGTGAGCGTCCGTTTATGTATGAAGCTTAACTTCTTACCGAAGGGGTTGTTCGACAGGTTGGCTAATTTCCGCGCTTATGTATGTGTGTGTATATATATATATATATATATATATATATATATATATATATATATATATATATATATATATATATATATATATATATATATATATATATACATACAGGGAATTATTGATATGACCACCAGTTGTCGCGACACTTTGAAGTGTCTTATAAGGGAATTCGCCTGTACTGTAAATGCTGCAATAACATATTCAGACCAACGTTGGGCCTAAACCCTATGACTGAACCTCTTAGGTTACGGTTTCTCACGATGCGCCGCAACAGCCACCACACGTACGCACGCCGTGCCCTGTAGAAAATGTAGTAAGACCCCGCCTACGCGGAGTCTGGATAGGCTGTCTAAGGCGAGAACTGCCATCACTTTGGGTGAGATGCAAAAAAAGCTACGCAATCGTTTAATGAGGTCTGTTCTGTGGCGGTCGCTCGTATGCACACTAATTTCCCGCTGCGCCCTACGCGCAGGATGTAATTGAAACAGACTGACCATTTTGGATTATATGTAGTTTCTAGGATTACCTCATCGCTGTTTGCCTTCATGGAGATGGCTCAGCTATCAGAGACTTGTCGTCTCTTTTAGCGTCTGTATGCAGGGTGTTACATGGTGGGCTTTAACAACAGTTGCGCAATTCTCCCATGTTTAATGGTAGGGTTGGTTTAGTGAAACGTCGCAGAGTTTGCGAGCATACAAGCGTTGTTCTTCGCAATCAAGAAACACTGTCATACCAACGTTTCCGCATTATAAGGCGGAAGTAGATATTAAGAATCCTTACTGGTCGCGTAGTAGACGAGTGCGCTGGCGGTGGCCGCGACCAAGACCAAGAAGGCGATAAACAAAAGCAGTTGACAAGTGGTCATACAGTTCGTGTCCCTAAAGAACCAAAAAGAAGAATAAATTTTAGCGAAGCAGTTCATTAACGGTGTTGATTTTCAAACTGAATCGTCAGTTAACGCAAGTAGTCACTTACTCGATGCTGGTCTGGAAGTCACGTTTAAGCTCAGTTTAATCACTTTAGTATATAAGTTTATTCGTATTTATGAATCCGTCTAGTCTACCAGGTGGTTAAAACTTTCAACAGTCGCCCTGGAGTACGACCACGTGCTATTGCCATACTGTATTGACATCAGAAACATTAAATGGAACAGGGTTGCTCATTAATTAGCGAGTAGAAAGAGTTCTCAATGGCGTTGGATATGTAATATATATGGGAATCTGGCCGTCAAATTATCTCTGCACTAAGTTAAAATACGTGAAATACTTTCCCTCTACTTCCACAATTGCAGTTAACTGCCGACAAAGGCGCTGCGGTAGAATCGCGTTTCTGAAATCAGGTAGATGAAGTTAAGATTTTCTTTGCCACCATGTGATAGTTCATACATGGATCCACCTTCTGACTTCCAGCAGTTCTTTGAGACAGAATTAACATTTTAGGGCGACATAGCGTTTCATTGCAAGGAATATACCGCACGAAAAAATGTAAGTTTTGCCGGTTTGTCATGCAATGCATTCCAGCTGTGAACGCATATGACGACGATGACGGCGACGACGACGACGATGACAGCAACAACAACAACGAGAACGACCACAACAACGACAACAACAGCAACAACAGCACAAACGACAACATCAACAATAACATGAACAAGATCAGCAGCAACAACGACGACGAAAACTACAGCAAAACCAACAGCAACCGCAACAGCAGCAGCTGCAACAACAACGCCGACGACATAAATGACTGTAGCTTCCCCAGATTAGCACCCGCTGTTTTGAGCTTCTGTGCACTAATTAAAACTATTTTTAACTAGGCTTAAAGAAACGCATGTCGTGGTTTGTGTCATACGCGAAGCTGTGGACCTTAGGAAGTAGCTTTAATTAATAAAAATACAATGTGCCCGGGCATAATATGCATTAGCTTAAAAGCGGGAAGATCATTTAGAAGATTGGCTTTTGCTAAAGGAGACATGAAAACAAGATACACCTTCATTCAAGTTGAAAAAAACTACAGCATTTCTATTCACAAACCGTTTGTTTACACGAAGGAACGCAAGAAATAATGGGAAACTGCAATATGTGCTGAAATTAAGTCATATACGCAGAAGAGCATAACATGGGTCAGTACTAAGAACATAATTATTAGTGGGAAAATTAGAGGTTGTCATTCAACTGATACGATTAAGATGAATAACCAGTCGCACTACAGTCGCCTCTTCAAGTTTATTGGCGGTGGCTTGAGTTCGTCGCCGCCAATAACATAAACAAAAACAACTTGCAGAAATAGGCTCCGGAATCGCCATTTCATCGCAGGTTTTCTTTAAAATGTCGATTTGTTTATTTTTTTAGTGAAGTTTGCTTACAATTGCTATCATTGAAACGTGGACGGAGAATTCAGAATTTCGTTAATGAAGAGGGCTATTATTTTGTCTTTATGGACAATTGAAGACGCAACAGGGCGGCCACTATGAATATAGTTGTCGCAGACAGAGTCCGAGATAAGCGAAAAACTCAACGAAGTACTGTATCGCTGAAAAAGCTAGTTTTTGAAGACGTGTAGATTATTCCTTAGTGAACCATGACCAAAATGCCGAGTGATGAGGTTGTACGCTGCAAGATCTAAAGCGATCAAAAGCGGGTGGGAGCGTGTTTGTACGATCAAAGAAGGTGAGAAATAAAAGACGGCAGGCTCTTACTCGTCCTTGGGTGCAGCTTCTGGAAGGGCAACCCCATTCATAAGATCGTAATATATTCATCGAAAAGTTTATTTCGACGTATAGATAAAAACAATAAACAAAGAAATTAAACAACTGTTATAACGTATCTTTCTATTTTCAATTCATAGCTTACGCCTTGCTGGACACAAACATGAAAGTTCATATTGCGGCAAACTTTCGGATGAACGCGGATGCCATTCACTCAACACCGAGTCGCTTCAAAGACGAGTTCTGTGCTATACACAAATGACTTACTGGGGGACATTTTGGGGCAATAACGAAATTTAACATAAGAGTATTATGAAAGAATGATCCGTTATTAAACACCGGAAGAGTGTCCCTTGGACCCTAACCAAACACTACAAATCCAGCCTTTTTAATGCAGGGTTCACCAGTTGACGGAATTGCATTGTTAGAACCAACCCTTAGGGGCAATATAATGTGTTTTAGCTGTACCTATAAAGACAAGTGCCCGACGGACTGACTGCCTTACTGACTCATCAACGCCCAGCGAAAAATGGTTGGTCTAGAGACTTGAAATTTCGCGGACACATTTGCGTCATAGCGTAGGGGCTTACTAAGGTAGGATTTTTAGAAATTGCCCTTGTCACCGAGCAAAAGGGCAAAATTGTGTTCTCGTAAATTCGTGATTATCACGGTCACCCGTTCGCATATCGAAGCGCTTTTTCATGATTTGTGTACCCTTTAAGAATATCTAAAAAGTAGTTTTACGATTTCGCCCTAACCAACACTACCGAGGTACTTCCGCATTCTGGAAAAAAAATGGGTGTTCGGAAAGATTCTCCAGTAAATATTTCACTGATCCATTTATCCAATCAAGTTTTGCTAACATAGGTTATTCCCACAAATGCAGAAAACGGATTTTAAGGATTTCCCCTGTGACACCGATAAAAGGCAAACTGCTTTTTGACAAGTTACACGTGTGAAGACCCTAATAGGCCTAACTGGGGATGTACACGCCTAGCCAAACTGCTGGTTCAAACGGCTTCAAATTTCACGAGCACATTGTGATTACGGTGTTGCAGCTCAATATTGCTGAAATTTTTAAAAATGACACAACGGAGAGAATGAAAAGCTGTAAAATAGTTTTGCAGATAAAAATTGTTTTATGCCACTCCATTTGAGATGTTGAACTGGTTTTAGTTGTAACAGTTTATTTACTCTGGGGTCTAAACACTGTTGTACAACAGTTTTCTATGGCACCCACCTAATAGAGGCAACCAGGATTTAGGGGTAAATGGTGTGTTTTGACAGTATCCTCAATAGCCACACACCCCTTAGTAATATCCCTTGCGTTTTTGCTTTCAAATGGTGCAAATCCAACTGCCTAAAAATTTATTCGAAGATTTAGTTCTAACATGCGTAGTATAAAAAGGACAGCGAGATTTTTTTTTAATTTGCTTCCCTCTGGACGTGGAGTTCAGTTGAATTTTCCCGCGTTCACCTAGCACTCACCATCCCATTGCCCTTTCTGCAACCACGCGCATCCCGTAAGAGCCCGTGTCATTTACTAGAAAACTGTGACCAATGATCATCGTTAGCTAACACTTTCTATGGGTAAAGATACCTTTCCTCACCCAGTCCGCCTGCATAGTATGTTCTAAACGCAACCTGCTGGCGAATGCAAATTCTGTTTCCAACCCGAAACTCCTCCTATTATATTATATGGCAAGGGAAACCCCCATCTTCCGCTCCCCCCTCCCCCCTTTTCCATCATCACTTCCAACCCCTGAGCTATGGGAGGACCTGGTGACTAGCAGCGATCTGGATGTCCAGGCACTTTTGGCTTCCCCAGGGAAAGCTGCCCGCTCATCACATGGCTGCCTGGAAAAGAGAACCACGCCCACTTCTTCGGCACAATAAAACGTTTTTTACACGCACTCACTCACTGGATTGAGGGCCCCATCTTGGTGCAATTTGTTTACCAAACGTTCCAGTAAAACCTGAGCTCCAGAAGACGTTTCAAATTACCACGACACGGCTCCACAAGGTTCTCATGTATTCACAGCAGTAAGTAGTTCTTAATTGTGAACCACGTCACGACGAACTAGCCTATTATGACAACAAAAAACTGAACACGTGTTATACCCATTAGTGTCATTAGTATAACGTCTTACCCAGGCATCCCCGGGCACTACCGCTCGTATGAAAATATGACGGATTTGAAACCAAATGCCTCCATAAAACGCCATGCAACTCTACAGATCGCCGTACATTAACCTCATGAAAAGCTAGCTTCCCTAATGCAGTGAAAGTCATTCGTGGGACGACATCCTAGGGTGTAATAAGAGCTATCGCTTAAAATACCAAGGCCGTGGGAGATTTTATTTCTAGATTCGTATGCGGCGAACGTTGAACGCATCGAGCGTTGCAAATAAGCGAACGCGTTTCTCGGATATTTCCCGTTAATCCGTGTTGAGAAGTAACACAACGATGCATCGACATCGCGGCCTAAATGCACAGCAGGAGCAATAAAGCGAGTGCTGAACTTTCGATTCCCGTAGGTGGTTAATGAATTCAGTTTTTATGGTTAAAGGGGCCATTCAGACAAACCACAAGTTTGGTTCATTCGAAAGATTGGCTCTTTAGAATCATTCTGACACCACTTTAAACGTAAAGTTCGCCCGAATAATCTGAATATTTAGGAAGAAAAGGAATGACCATGCGACTCACTAGGTCAAATCCCACACTAGAACTCGTAACGCGAGTAAGGCAGTTCTTTTAAGCTTCAGAATAAGCTATTGCCGCCTAAATATATTGCATATAAATTTTATAGGAGTAGGAATGGCTGGGTAAACAATGAAAGTTACGAACGTCCACGTAAACACAGAAGCACCAGCGAGTACTGCTGTCGCTTCTCCGCGCACTATGCTTGTTATAGCTCCACAGCAGTCCGGTGCTATGGAATTGTTTCACACGGCACTGGCAGATTGGCGCAAACCGCTGTCTTACGTGGCCCTGTTTGTTGAGCATAGCTCATGTTGAGCGAACCTATTACTACCTACCGCAAGGAAAATAAGCCAGGTGCAAATACGGTCGCATGTAAACGAAGGGAAGAAAGCGCTCCTGCGCAGTATGGTGGCGCCATCTAGGACAACTTATGGTAAGTAAAGTGTTCCGTAGTTCCCTGCAGTCGAAACAGCGAATTAAGGTTCGTTTGAAGACCTGTTCTGGTTACTTCATTGCCGACAGCACTAAACACGTTTAGCGCGAGAATCAAAATTTTAACAATAATTGATTCATTTCTTAAGGAATGAAGCATTGCATGATACGGTAGCACCATTGGGGGCTACCATAAAACACCAAACCTTTCGAGTAAAGCAAACTTGTAGTCTGCCTGCACGGCCCATTTCGGTACGACTTATGGCGCCTAAATGACAAATATCATATTTAAGCACCTGCTCACTTTTACTGTTGCGTGAGTTCATTCTGAAGACACCAAAACTTCAAGTTGGGGAATTTCAACGTAAAATGTTACGTCGTCTCTCACTGCAGTTCCCCCGTTAGACTAGACATGTCAACACCTTTAAATTACAACGTGATTGAAGTTTATCATACTGCCGGCGTAAAATTGCCACAGCATATGGAGCGCCACAGGCCCAGCCCGTACGACGTGAAGAGCGCTAATACTAGTTACTTACGGTCGGCATGTCTACGCCGGTACGCAGTATGCGTTGTCATTCCGGCCCCGTGCTCAGGTCCTGCAATTTCACACACACCAAAAATGTAAGAACTTTCAAGAAGCACTGAATTGCTATTGCTTGCTTGGAGCGAACAGAAATTCCAGTACAGTGGGCACGGAAGGGGTGTTGCTGCTGAGATTGCTGAGCGATCTCGCCTTCGTAATTTCAAGGTTTTGGCCTGGTTTCTACAAGCTGTAACTGTAGCGTACGGCGCTAAGACAAGCCCTGCCTCGACTGTCCTGCTGAACCAGGTCGAAAACAGCAGCCATTCCATCCGTAACCGTTTCTTGGACAGCATCGACATTTGCCCTTAGGAATGGCCCGTGACGATGACTGCCACCTTGCCGCTATCAGCCCAATCGACGAGGGGTATAAACAGCTACATCCGCCAGCACCCTTTAAGTGGGCACGGAAGCGGTGTTGTTGCTCACATGGCTGAACGATTTCGCCTTCGCCATTTCCAGGTTTTCGCCTGGTTTGCACAAGCTGTGACTGCATCGAACGGAGCTAAGACAATCCCTGTCTCACCTGTCCTTCTGAACCAGGCCGAAAACAGCAGCCATTGCATCTGTAACCGTTTCTTCGTCAGCATCGACTATTGCCCTTCCCAATGGCCGTGGCTATGACTGTCACCTTGCCGCTATAAGCACAATCGTCGTGGGATATTAACAGCTACATCGGCAAGTGTCCTTTAGGTGGGCACGGGAACGGCGTCGCCGCTCAGATGGCTGAATGATTTTGACTTCGCCATTTCCAGGTTGGCAACAGGCTTTCGCCCTATGCCAAGCGCAGTAGCAATCGCTGCTAGTGCTCTTCCCGTGCCCATCTGCTTTGTGTTCAATTTATGACGAGTGTGTAAATACTTTGCGAATGCTGGTGTTCTGCGGTGATGTAGAGAGCAACCTGGCCCCACAAAAAAGGTCCCCGAAGGCGTAAAACAGCCTTTGGCGAGTGAATGCGATCCCAAAACCGAAATTCTGGAGTAATTAGAAGGTATAAAACCACAATAATGGGAGACTACAAAAAGACAAACCAAACTTGCACAAGGTCAAGCCAACAAACTTCAGGCGGAAAACGACGTAAGAGCGGCACAGGCATCTCTCGAGACAAAACTGTTGCATTTAAATGAACGCTTGAACAAAATTGAAGCCAGGTCTGGCGATATCGATCGCATTCAGTCCGGTGTACAAAGTGTGCAACAAGCCATTAATTATGTGTCTTGTAATTTTCAAGATTGCCTCGACGATCTTCAGGACAGGGGCCGTCTAAATAATTTTCTTTTCCACGGTGTACAGACACTAATGAAACGTGGTCCGAAACAGTAAAGAAAATTTTGGATATACTTGCCCAAAACCTTGCCCTAGAGCAAGGACGTAACTGAATCGAACGGACTCACCACTTGGGAGGACCTTACAGAGACCAGAAATGCCGACGAATTATACTGCAGTTTAGCATGTAGAAAGGTAAAGAAAAGATGCAATCCCAGCGATCCAAACTAAAAGAATGCGACGTATCACTAACTAAATATTTTTAACTGCCGACAAGACAAGCTAGATAAAAATTGCGACAATACGGCAGCGAGCTGCCAGGTTTCCCTGAATTCAAAATTCGTTACAACAGGCTGTGTGTAAATGGTGCGATATACACTTTCGTCCGCCAAAGTGACAGAGTGAGGGATATTTCCGATAACAATGCAAGTAGTGCTCCGAATGCCGGCGGTACAAACGCCCTAGAGTCAACCTTGAGCCTTCCTACGCACAGCAGCCCCACAGTGCCTTCTAATAGCGCAAGTGCTTCTTCCCATGCGCACAGATACTCTTAGCAATCAGCGTCTGCTAACCGTGCAGGCGCTGTAAAATTGTCTTCGGCTCAAGTTGTATTTGCCTATGTGAGAACCGTTATGAACATACGGGACCAACTCAGCGTTATCCTCAGCTCATGCGACGCGGACATATTTGTTTGAAACGAAACATGGCTATGGGGCTAAAGTTCGCAGCAGCGAAGTATTATATGACAGCAAAGGTTACGAGTTTTATCGCTGCGACACGGAAGGATGACATGGTGGTGGCACACTTATTGCTACAGCGGATGGCATCCCGTCTTTTCCCATAAATGTTCGAACTAATTTGGAAACAGTTTGGGCCTGGGCTACTTTCCTAACACAAAAAATACAATTGGTGCCTGTTACCACCCTGACAACGTGTCAAAAGCCTTTGTTGTGGAACTACACCATCTTCTCAATATTCTCGCCTGTCGGTTTCTTTTTTCGCCATTAATTATATTAAGGTATTTCAATTTCCCAAATATAATGTGACCTGGCCGGTCTCAAATTCTGAAACCTTTTTCTATGCAATCGCGGAATTTTTTAATCTTTGTTCGTCTTTTCAGCTAACACAAGTGGTCACAGAACCGACTAGATGCTTCCGTGATTCTTCTAGCACACTTGATTTATTTTGACGACTCACCCAGATATGCTGTCAAAAATAACCTACCTAACTGGATGTAAGTGATCATTACCTATTGCTGTTTGGCTCTATTTGCCCCACGCAGCATAAAGACAACGGAAGTAATTGTAGAATATAGTAAGGCAAAATTGGCTGATATCAATGCTGAACTGGCTATCTACCTTGACACATATCTTGCAGAATTCCATCAGCGGAGCGTGCAAGAAAACTGTGATTTATTTTCAACAAAGTGAATGAACTTATATCTGCACGCGTACCAAGGAGAAGAAATAAATGTAATCCCTGCACGCCAGATTATACCAAATCCCTGCCGAGACTTAATAACAACAAAGAAACGTCTATTCCGTATTGCAAAGCTGCTCAACACAAGTGGTCGAATGCAATTGTATTGTTCTGGAATAGCTTAAATAAAAACACAGAACAGTATTATCACTCTAATTGATTTTTTGGGTGAACACATAGCGCCTACCGAATGCCCTTCGGTGTTCAATGATGTTCTTTCGCGGGTGTTCAATTGTACCGCCATCGTACCCCCTTACCCTGATGTACAGCTATGCAGCTTCCCCCCAATGTTCGCGGTCATTTTCGAGCCATCAAGAATCATGAAAATAATTCATTCCTTGAAATTATCATCTTGTGGTACGGACAAAATCAGGTCAATGTTTCTTAAGCGGACCAAAACCTACTCATCAATATTCTTTGCTAAAAGTTTCCAACGGTCTTTAGTTCAAGGGTTTTTACCATTATAACAGACGATTGGAAAGGTTGTTCTTCTTCACAAATCTGGAAGCACAGTTCGTCCTTCTAACTACCGCCCGATATCTCGGACAAGCATAACATGTAAGATGAAGGAGCATGTTCTGCACAGCAACATCTTTTTATTTCGAAAATCCAATTCTTTTTTCATGGCATCCCAACACGGCTCCCGACGCTCATATTCCAGGAAACTCAGCTGCTGATATTTACTCCTTCATTACACTGTATTTTAGACAATTCTGCGAGGGCCGACTGTATTTTTGAGACTTCTGAAAAGCTTTTGATAAGGTGAACCACAAACTATTATTGCTCAAACTATCCTTCTTCAATTTGTATTCTAAGGTACTGACATGGATTAATTGTTTTCTAACTCAGCGTTTGTAATATGTTACTTTCAATGGTTATAATCGCCCCTTAACAGACGCCGGTTCAGTTGTCCCGCAGGGATCCGTTCTCACGCCCTTGCTATTCCTTGTCTTTATCAGTGATTTACTGGCTTCTGTTTCCCCCAGTATTTATTTATACGCAGACGACTGTGATGTGTACCGTGAGATTACCGATCGACAATACGAGCGATTACTTCAGTCCGATCTCGACGTCATTTCAAAGTGGTGTGAAAAAAGTGGGATGGTATTAAATGAGTCAAAATGCAAGTCAATGAGCGTTTCACGACGGGAATCAATCACAGCAATGTGTTCACTAAATGGCTCCATTATGTAAGTTGTCAGCAGTTACAAATATCTAGGTGTAATTATAAGCCCAACATTTTCCTGGCGACAGCAAATTGACGCAATTACAAATAAAGCCAATAAGATGCTGGTATTTCTGCGCAGTAATTTAAGCAAGGCCCTATCGTCACTAAAATTGTTCCTCGAAAATCGCTTGTCACCCAAAATTGAGTATGCTGCTGGTATTCGGGACCCTTGTTATGCAACTCTTGAAAACAAGATTGAGCTAATGCAAAATAACACTCCCCGCTTTATACTCTCCAATTAGAACCGTACCACCAGTCCTACAACAATGAAATTTCTTTCTCCCTTCCTCAGTTGTTCTTACACCGGAAACTGTTTTGTCTATGCTTTTTTCATAGTGCATTATCATACTTCTTTGAAAGAGTAGCTAATTACATTGCCCACTTAAAGTTCTTTGCGCGTGGACCATCATAACAAAGTTGGAGATACATTTCGTCCGACGAATGCATTTTATCATTCATTCCTAAATGATACCACTAATGGAATCACCTTTCATACGAGATCGGATTTATTTCCAATCATTCGCTTTTCACCAGACCTTGTCTGCATTTATGCAATGAGATAATCCTGCGTGATTATGTGAAAAGGCTCTTACCATTTTCTTTTTTTAACATATGTACGTCGCTGTTTGTGGGTCAGCTCCTTTATGATTACTGTGTATTTTTGTATTTTGTCAGAGTTTTGTATATATATATATATATATATATATATATATATATATATATATATATATATATATATATATATATATAAAGGCGTGGGTTCGGTCCTCACTCTGGGCGCGTGTTTTTCTTTCTTTCTCACGTAATTAATAATAAAAATAAAAATAATGTAACGTCAGTAACGGTAAAAAAAAATTGTCTAACCATTCCCCTATGCCTTCTTTGGTGTTGTAGACTGCCGGCATTTCTTTCTGTATATACATATATATATATATACATATATAGTCTGAAAAGATAAAAACTCGCACAGAGCGCGAAAAAAAAGAGCGCGAAAAAAACAGAGACAAACGTGAAAGATGTAGAAAAGAGAAATACGTTTACTGACGTTTCAAGGAGTGGACTCCCTTTCTTCAGAGTACCTGAACTCTGAAGAAAGGGAGTCCTCTCCCTGAAACGTCAGTAAACGTATTTCTATTTTTCTACGTCTTTCTCGTTTGTCTCTGTCCCTACTAACATATATATATATATATATATATATATATATATATATATATATATATATATATATATATATATATATATATATATACGTAGAGTGCGTTGTTATTTTGTTGGCGTCCTTTGTGTTGTATCTCACAGTCAAAAAATGCTGTTTTACTTTGCTGTGACATTTCAATTAACTATGTATTGTTTTGCCCACTCCCGTCTAGAATGCCTTGGCGCTTGAAAGTATCTGAAATAAATAAGTAAAATAGGAAAAAAATTCCGCCAAACCAAAAGTCTAGGGTTCTCTTTTGGCTTAACCGACAAACATCACGAATTTAACGCCTTGCAAGAAGCCCTGAAGCCACCATTGCTTGCCAGGAACAAGCAGGAATTTTTGTCCACTTTATCAATTGTTGTTGTTCCAGCCACATCGAAAATCTAGATTAGGTTTTTACTTGTAACCAAAGAAAAGACACTTCGGTACGTTTTAAGATTGTGTGTATTTAAGCCGACAGGTTATTTGGTATTGCGAATGTCTCGCAGCTGGAATGGTATTTGAAGATCACTTTGTTACGTTTTTAAGAGGGTGTGTATTTTATTCGACAGGTTTTTTGGTATTGTCAATGCGTCACAGCTGGAATGGTATTTCGAGATCACTTTGTTACGTTTTTAAGAGGGTGTGTATTTTAGCCAACAGGTATTTTGGTATTGTCAATGTCTCGCAACTTTAATGGTATTTGAAGAACACTTTGTTACGTTTTCAAGAGGGTGTGTATTTTATTCAACAGGTTTTTTGGTGTTTTCCATGTCTCGCAGATGGAGTGGTACTTGAAGAGCATTTTTTAAGGTTTTCAGAGGGTTTGTATTTTAGTCGACAGGTTTTTCGGTATTGCCAATGTCACGCAGCTGGAATGGTATTTGAAGAATACTTTATAACGCTTTTAAGAGAGTGTGTATTTTAGACGACAGGTTTTTTGGTATTGCCTATGTCTCGCAGCTGGAGTGGTATTTGAAGAACACTTTGTTACGTTTTAAGGGGGTTTGTATTTTAGTCGACAGGTTTTTTGGTTTTGTCAATGTCTCGCAGCTGGAATGGTATTAGAAGGACGCTTTCAGTGCTGGTCATGCTCTGACAATGGCTGTGATGTCGAAGTCTATCAGACGTGAAGGAGCCTCGAAGCTGGGGCTGCCCACCCGATAAATTCTTTTGGCCTGCCGCCCCATAAAGGAAAGGGAAGGATAGGTCAACTGTCTCTCCACTCTGCTCTTACTTGTCAGGAAGTGCAGATATTTTGTTAAGCACCACAAGACAATGCGCAATTCGTTTCATAGCTAAGTAAATGAAGAAACAAGTTACAATCGTGGGCATCAGAACTGTAATACGAAAGAATCCCCCAGTTACACCCGATGCTGCACGTAAACGCAACTCTGGTTCTTAGTGCCTCGCCACCCGTGCTTCGGCATTTCCGCGCGCTGTCTTTCCTCCCCGCTAGACATCTCACGCGTGCCAGGAGGGGTATGATTTGCAATGCCGGCAGCGTTCTGGACACACGTCAACACAGGAAATTTGTGCGTGAGTCTGCCCCTCAGTGTGCGCCCCCATACGCAAGAGGAAGGGCCATCCATATTTTGATTTTATTCTCAACCTAAAAAACGCCATGGTACCTCGTGATGCTTCCTAAAATGATCCCACTTTCCACTCTCTTCGCTATCGTAGTCGGTAGCAGCCTCAAATACCTGTGACTCTCATTACAGTAGGAATCACTATCCTGCCCTTCAAATGGATGCTCTCACTAGTGAAGAGACAAGTGATGCGTAGTTTAAACTTGTGACTTGAGTATTCATTACTGGCGATATTTTTCTGGAACTATGTAGCCTCTGATTTGTTGTTTAAATTTGCTCTTTGCGAGTGAAAGAGATGTTTGCCAACGCCTTACAACCTCCCGACACGGTACAACATTTGTATGCTGATAATTACACGCACGCAAAAATCAGCTCCCGAACCACTTCTTTTCTCAAAAATCGACACAAATCATCGCTTCTGCTTAGGGAAAGATTTTTTAGGGGAATATGCAGCTGGCCACCAAGCACTACTTCTTAAAAAGGAACCTGTCATCGTTATCTTCATCATAATCTTTGTCGTTGTCGTCGCCGTGCCCATCACCACCATTTTCGTCAGCCTCTATTTGCCTGGTGCAGGATGAAGGCTTCCCAATTTAAGTGCCCCTGGTCGTGTTATACGCTGCCAGAGTGAGTTTTTTTGTTTCGTCCTTCCACGAATATATTCCAATTAGACGCGGGTTCGATCCCCGTCCCGTCAGCCATTTTATTGTTGGAGGTGAATAGCAAAAAACGTGCGTGTGATCTAGATTTCGGCGCACATTAAAGATGCAGAGGTGGTCAAAACTAATCCGGAGCCTTCCACTACGGCGCGCAAGACAACCTATGTAGTTTTGGCGCGTTAAACTCCATAAACAATCGATCAAGCCGTGCGGTATCTTTAGTACCACCTATCCGTAATTACTATATTTTCGTGCTGGTCCGCAGGTTGTTGTCACGCTGTATGCTTTTAAAGGGTTGTTTCGCCCGACGTTAAGATTGGGATAGGATATTCCTTGACATTTGTTTCCCGTTATTGGAGTTTGAGACATTTACTCCAGCACCATTTGCTGATGAGTCACTAGATCCGGGCCTTTCCTTTGTGCCATCCGTAAATTATTGTCGTAAAAAAAGAAATTACACGGCTCGCACAATGGGTAAGGCGCGTTACAAATTCAACGCCGAAAACCCAAGTAAGCTAACCATGGCTTATCGAACTCTTTTTGTCCGAGAAGTCATTATTAAAAGTGCAAAGACTTGACACTTACCGGGGGTCCATGCACGGCTGGCTATACCCTGGTCATCAGCTGCGTAGCCGTAGTCGGCTTCTGGAAAGGATATATATAAAACACTAAACCCGCTGTAATGAGACAATGTTCGCAAGGTGGACATGGCGTTGAGCCGGTAAGGAATTTCAAAAAGCAGTAACCAGAAAAATCGTGTGAAAGGATCGTTTGTTAGCGCAAAAAGTGGTGGCTGTTGCATTAAGGGAAAAAAAGGTAAGCCACAATCACGGGCTCTTTCAAGAATCGACTGTGTTGAAATGGCCTAAGGCTTCCCAACTGCAGTGTACTGTTGTTATTGCTTACTTTCATTAGTTGGAACTTTCATTTCTTGCGACTGAGATGTACCGACGGTTCAAATTAACGAGCTTTAGTTCGGGACCATTGGTTTTGGGTTTGTTAGATTCGGATCCATTTGTTTACGCCATCTTTAGGTATTTATAATAAAATAAGTAGTTTCATGTCTTCAACAAAATGCAGAGCACGATGAAAACTAAATGCGGAAGGCCATTTAAGATGTCATTGGCTTACCGAACTCCTCTGGCCGAAAACGACGCTAGTGAAAGTGGGAATGCTTGACACTTACCGGGGGGCCAGGCAAGGTTTGGTATAGCCTGGCCATCTGCTCCGTAGCGGTAGGCGGTTCCTGGAAGGCATTAATATAAAACACTAAATCCGCTGTAATGAGACAATGTTTTGGAGGGCAACGTTGTGCTGAGCGGGTAACAAATTTCAAGACGCCGTAACGAGAGAGAGACAGAGAGAGAAGCTCTCGGTTAGAAAACGGAGTCTTTAGCTGGCGTACAAAATCGCCTTCATGCTCCTCTGTTAGGTCGAGGGGGAAAAGGAATAAAAGCCCTAGAGAGAGGAGGGCACAAAAGAGATACAAGCTGAGAGAAGAAGGCACGAAATTAGGTAACAAAATGCAGGTTCAGAAGCCTCAAAGTGAATAGAACAAGTTTTCGAATTAAGCCGGTGCCGGTGACGTGTGAAAAATTTTAGGGCTTGGCGTTGTAGAGAGCAAGAAGGCCAGGGACCTAAAATGGTTTTTAAAGTCACTGGTCTTTGCGTATAACTTTTGCGTACAATGTTGTGTAGCAAGATTGATCTACAGTCCTTAAAGCAGGCAGTGCAGCAAAACATACTCGATTGTGTCATCCGATGAACAGTTGTTGCCCCGTGATTTGGAAGATAGTGCAATGCAAAAACGGTAACTGTTGGTGTGCCTTCCATTAAGTCAGAGAGAATAAAATGATGTTTCTAGTTGACGGGGGAGCTGGTGAGGGCGACTTGATGACAGCTGAGGGTCAAGGGAGTGGAGAAACTTATGGTGGTGAGTAGGATTTGTCCGCGTTCTGTTTCTGTCTGTAAGGGCGTCGCATGTGGCAAAGCTGAAAGCATCGTGTTTGGTAAAAAAATTCACGCATCTTCATGAAGTGCACCATGACGAGTGGGCGAAGCAGTAGGGATCGTTCTGCTGCTAAAACGATTTCTAATCTAATCCAATTATATCCAATCATATTCAATCGAAATCCAAATACAATTCAATCCAATCCAATCTATTGCAATCCAATCAAATACATTACAATCTAATCCAATCCAATGCTCCCCACGAGTTCCCACCATGGCTCTCCAGGAGCACTCTCTCCCTCTCTCTCTATCTAAGCTTTTGTGAACCTTTTGATCACAGATGTTTCGACTTACACAGTCCTGTGCCGTGAGCACGGACGCCGGACGCCGGACAAGCCTCAGCCTTAAGTTGCTTCGCCCCTAAAAATAGTGTTCGTCTATGTCGGCATTTACGTCGCCTGTAGCTCTTTGGTTTCCTGTCGTCCCACAGGGACCAGGCACCCACTGAAACACAATATGCCCAGCGCCTACTGCGAGGTGGTGTAGATAGAGAATATCTTGAGCGGCAAGCTCATATGTACAGCGCTTGCCGCTCTTAAGCATGCCCTGGAGGTCAGGTTTAGGGTCGGTGAATATGGCCCACTCATTGGATTCTTGACTGAGGATATAGTGGATTGCCTCTTGGAAGGCATGTAGTTCAGATGACGTCCAGAAATTTGGTCTTTATAAACTGCAGGAGCAAAGATTAGTGGTCGACGGGACGTAGAATCTAGAGGAGGACGTTTGAGGCACCGAAGACCAATCGGTGAAAATATCAGCACTTGTGGAATGAATCCTTTGCATATAGTCACACGCCACCTGAAGCAGTTCAGCCTAGGGCGTTATCTTTTTAGTTGTCATGTCAGGGAGACTAATTCCACGGCGGAAACTGAGATGGCATTTCCCGAGGAGGTTGCGTTGTTTAGGGAAGGGACAAAGCGCTGGACCGCAGGGATATTGCTCAGACAATGGGGTGTAGGTTGAATATGTCTGTAACAGACACGAACCGACTCCTGTAACATGAGCGCTTCCAGAGGCAAGCATCGAGCTTCAGCGATGATCGCGGCACCCAAGGAACCTCTAGGTAGGCCAAGGCAAATCCGCAGGCTGTTACATCGCATCGCTTCTAGCTTCATTGGGTTAGTAGACACTGCACGGTGCAGCAAAGGAAGACTGTAGTGTGTGAAGCCATCGACATAAGCTTCTTGAAGCTGTAGCATCGAGGCGCCGGCCACATTTCTGAGAACCTGACACGCGCACAGACACGGGCACGTAGTCGTTTTTCTCAGACGACTAGGAGAGATTGCTGTCGATGATGACTAAGATTCTTGTGAGTCCGGGCATACGAAAGGGCATGACCACTCAGCAGAAGTGCACTCCGACCCATGCACTTCTTTATGAATGCCAGTGCCAAGCTTTTCTCGTGCTATAGGTGAAGTCGGCGAGGAACAAGGTAGGTTGAGATGGAGAAGAGGGCTTCCTGAAGCCGTTTCTGAGGGGTGCGTCGGGAGTGTGTTCTGTACCAGATACAAACGTTGTCTGCGTAAATCATGATGTTGAACTCCCGCGGTAGGCACTGTTCCAGTCGGATGAGAGGACTTATCCTCTTCGTCGCAATTTTTATGTGCCACTTGATTAGTCAAAGTAGGAGAGTCAAATTAAAGAGGGTTGGACTTAAGGCGACTCCTTGTGGAACGCCTTTTTTGACGGAAAACGTGATGTGTCACGTTCCAAGCGAGCATGAAAAGCTGACCGCTAGCAAGGTAAGCCTCTATCCAGGCCTAGACCCTTCCTCCAAAGCCTTGTACTGCAAGAACAGTGAGAATAGCTGCGTCCGTGAAAGAGTCGTAGGCAACTTTTATGTCCAAGAAAAGTGCGAATGCTATGCGGCTAGAACCCCATTTCTCCTGAACTGACGAGACAAGGATAATTATATTGTGAATGGACGATCCGTGCCTATAGAAGCCATTCATGTCGTGCGGGTAAAGCGTCTGGTTTTGAGAAACTAGGACATTCTTTTATGTACCTTCTCTGACTTTTTCTTATACAGTTCAACAAGGCTATAGGCCAAAAAGAGGAATAGCACGGTGGCGCCGGCTAGACTTTAGAATAGGATTAATTTGCGCGAGTTTCCAATCAGAGGGCAGCTTACTGCTCACCCAAGAGGAATTGTAGAATTCGAGGGGACAGGGCAGGGAATGGTGAGGTAAGTGCGTGAAAGTTGCGTAGCTAGCACCGTCCGGACCTTTACACGACTTTGTATTCACTTCGGAGATTGCTGCTGGCCGTTTTTTTAATGTAAAGGGCAGGTCATGTGCTGGAACAGCGGATTCCGGAGGCTTAATAGGTATAAGTGTACTGAGCGTTCATGAGGAGAGTATCTTGCAATATTCTTCTGCGACAATGTTCAAAGGGGAGCGCTCCTGCAGTGAGAGGAGGATGAAACGGTGCAGCAGCTTACGTTGCGTCCGTAACCCTTTGGCAACACGTCAAATACACGTCAACAGTGTGTGAGTATTTAACGTTGCGCAAACTATCCCCCGCTGTTGCCGCTGAAGCTTGTTTAGGTGACCAATTACACGTCTCTGAGCTTATCGAGTAGCTCGTAAATCTTCTATAAATTCTGTACGGCGGGCTTTTCGCTCCGCTTGCCGACGAATGGCACACAATCTTTGATACTTTGGACGGCAGTACAGCTACATCAAAGGTTAACCAAGCGAAACGAAGAACTCAACCAGCCTAAGCCAAGCTTTTTGTTTGCATATCCAAGGTTAGCTGAGCTAAACCGCTTGCATTTCTTTAAAGTGATAGCTTCGTTACTGGGACCGATTGGCTCGTGTCAAAAAACGAATGCATTTCCCCCATAGATCGGTAGGTCGACCGAAATTCTCCGATAATATTTTCGGACTCACGGCGCGTACGTGAAACCTACAGCTTCCATTGTGTCAAAGCAGTCACTTGTAAATCGGTAAACGGGAACGGTTCTAAATAAGACATACACGCATCGATCATGAAGAATGGGTGTAATAATATACCTTATCTCATAAACCCTATATCGGTATATACTTACATCGTTCGTAGATACGTTTATTGAGGGCGCGAAAAGTCGGGTGGGTTCGCTCTTCGTTTGTTATTTTGGCCTTAGAAGGTTTGACGATCCACTGAACGCACATTGAGCGAAAGTTGGACGCGCTCTTAGTTCGAGCGATTCTCTTAGCTTTATTTTTGAAGTGATGGCAGATGTCTGTTCCACTTTTGTTGAGGCATACTTCCTACGCCGGCAAGCTCTCACAGCTGCCTCTTACGAGCGACAAATCAGGGTCCGTTGCAGTAGAGATACAACCCACTGCCGGAACGCGTCCCGAGATATGACTGTGCCCTGCGACTACCAGCGCAATAATGATTTTACCAGTGCGTCGCTTAAGTTTTGTTTTTCTATTCTCATGATTAAAATTCTTCGCCAATCATTTTGCCAGCATTAAATACCTGGTGTCAACGTAAACGTGTTTTTCTGTGACATAAATGACCCTCTAAAATTAGTGCGGCAGGCATTCAGGCATGATACCGTATCTTTTGATCACTATTGTCATTGTCGTGTTGCCTTTGCGTGGTTTCATTTTCTGTAGGTTTCTTCTTGCGCACCCTTGCTGCCTAATTAGCATGGTCAAAATTCTCGTGCACGCCTCGTGTCTCTATACGCACGTCTCCTAGTCAAAGCATTACCGAGCGATGACGGTTGTTGCTTTCAACACACTATAACCTGATTACTTTGGGCGTCCGGTAGTTCATTCCGTCCGGGATGAAGGTCAAGGTGGCACCCTGACCATAATATGGTTGAATTAGAGGTACGCAGGGTTGACAAGGTATACTCACCGGGCGTGTAGGCCTCTTGATATCCTGAAAATGGTAGTAATAGAGGGGTAAACCATAATTCAGCGTGGCACTAAGTCTGGCATGAACTCTACATTATAAAGCAGGAATCACAGTTCACACTGCAAGCTGAGGGAGACTGTCGAGGTTGGGGATGAAAGGGTATGTGCAACCCTTCTATCAACATTTTTTTTTTCAAAATCTTGAATGCTGCTATAACGTAGTCAATAAAAACATCCAGGACTTTGATTAGGGGTTGGCAAAGTACTTACCCCAAACATTACTCCTCTATCCCCGTGATATGGCTTAGAAACAAAGTTTTTTCTCTCTTTACCGGTTTTGGCATTGTTCGGCCGCAGGAAGTACGTCATTACAGCGGTGTAGCGGCTATTTGCCGGCTCTCCTTCAGTCGCCGCAATGAACACATTCGGTAGCCACTTCGAAACGAAACTGCCGGGCACCGCCATATCATTGAAAACCGTGCGACGGATTTAATATGCGGTAATGGTGCTGCGCTGTCACACCTAGCGCGCTGTGGCTGCGTTGGGTTCGTAGCATTTTTTATTCTTCGACATCACAAGGTCGCAGCGGAAGAGCATTGCAGTAAATACATGCCAACAAAAGGGTCAAACTAACATGGGTGCTTTTTGTTAGCTCACGATGGTGTACGGGCTATTAGGCTTGTTTTGATATATTTGCAGCTGCTGCAGGGAAAACTTGTCTCCTGATGAACTAGGCTTCCAATTACATTAAAATGAATCCTATCCTATTCAGCTGCCACACCCAATCACGCCCCGCCACCGAACCACACAATTGTTCACATCACACCTTGTTATAGCGCTTAAATTTTCGCGAAAGACACCCGCGTATCCAGTATACGAGCTTATTCGTGACTACTGTGTCGCTGTGTGTGTGTGCTTGGGGAGTTCGTATATTTTCCATACATTGAACAGCTCAAAACGAAATACCACACGGGTGATTGGCCTCGTCAAACAAAGTATCTCCTGCTTTTGCAGCATTTAATAACTGCGTAGAAGTTATCAAAACCAAAAGAAAAAAAACAGCGGTCCAATAAATAATTGATAACATGAATGCACCCAGCGAAGCTTACGTGCCCACGTTGCTTTATTTTGCTTAAAATGTCGGATATATACAAAAACGGCTTACGATTTTTTCTTATTTTTACGAAGGACCCGCCGCGGTGGCTCAGTGGCTAAGGCGTTGAGCTGCTGAGCACGAGGTCGCGGGTTCGATTCCCGGCCGCGGCGGCCGCTTTTCTGATGGAGGCGAAAAGCAAAAACGCCCGTGTGTACGAGATTTCGGCGCACGTTAAAGATCCCCAGGTGGTCAAAAGTAACCCGGAGCCCTCCACTACGGCGCGCCTCATCGCCTGCGTTGCGTCGGCGCGTTAAACCCTACAATCAATCAATTATTTTTACGAAGGTATTACCCAAATAAATAAAGAAACTAAATGCAGTCATTTCTAGTCGGCAGTTAACCTACTTTTGTATGATTGATGAACCTTGAAATTATTACAGAATTATCCCAGCAGGCAGAAATGTGGATACTGTAAGGCAATTTTCACAGTGCTTTCCGCGAACCTCCTGA
The DNA here is from genome assembly GCF_048455015.1 of Haemaphysalis longicornis. Taxonomy (NCBI): domain Eukaryota; kingdom Metazoa; phylum Arthropoda; class Arachnida; order Ixodida; family Ixodidae; genus Haemaphysalis; species Haemaphysalis longicornis. The sequence goes on along the minus strand of NW_027526204.1, from coordinate 110,551,236 downwards.
GGCTACTCGAACAGGTTCGGAAGCATTGCGTTTTTTTATATGACAGCAGGGTTCGGAAAAAAGGAATTTTCGAGTGTCGTGGAGGGACCCAGGGAGCCCGAAGTGTCTTCACAGAACCCTTTTTGTCCATGCACCTTAACTGAGAACGACGGTCCTGTATAATGCTTTGCAAATGTTGTGTCTAAATATAATCGTTTTTTTTTTAAATATACCATCGTTTGTTTGCCACATGCCGTCGACCATAATCTAGTAATCTTTTCATCTCCAATCGTCAAATCCTTCAATTTCAACTCCTGCTACAGAAGTGCGTGTCAATACTATTTTCAAGTGCAAATAATTCTTACTGAAGAATGTAGGTTCCATGCGTTTGGTAAGTCTATGAGCATTCAAAGCGCGGTACAATGGTATTTCATATAGCAATGGAGTTTTTGAACACTAAACGTATATGTGAAGGCCTTGAACTTGAATAAATTAAGAAGCCAGATATTCCCGAGCAATGGCGAAATGGCACATATGCCGCATACGGCAAACGAAGTTTCATAAAGAAATGCAATACATACCTCAACACAGCAGTATTAGTGAAACCTTCAGTATGAATGGTTACCATGAATAATTTCTTTAAGTTCGCTTACATTCTCGTTGCGCCATAATTTTCCGACTATCCTCAAACTCGGCTAAGAAGGGGTTTTATCTTATTTTCTTCGACTGTACAGTGATTTTTTTCTGCTTCATTTTCTCCTTCAATATATCACGCGGGGGAGTGCAAAAAAATTACGCCCACCTCCCCTCGCGGGAACCCTGGTGTGATGCGACGCTGAGGGGGTTCAAGCGCAAGTGGAGAGCAACCGTCGACCGAAAGGCCGCCGGAGAGCGGCACACCGCTTATATTCTAGGCACTATATATGCGCAGCGCGCCCGAAGGAGAGGAAACTGCGGAGAGAGAGAGTACTGCACAAGAGCAGCACCGCGCGCAGCGCCGCCCACCGGCGGAGTGAGAGCGTGGTGGGCCGCACACGCTCTCACCTGGGCACGCGCCGGCGCCAGTGCGTCTGCCGCGGCGATGACGCAACACAATCCACTTTAATCCAATCCAATCCAAATCCAATCCAATCCAAGCCAAGCCAATCCAATCCAATCCTATCTAATCCAATCCAATCCAATGCCCCTCGCGAGAGAGTGTTCGCTATCGGAGAGGAGAGCGGGAGAGTGGCTGCGGACAACGGACGCACGCTGCGGACAACAACGGACGCACGCAGGAAGGACAGGGCCGCCGACAAGAGATGCTCTGAGCGTCGCATCTAAACAGCTTCAAGCACGAGCTAATCACCAGCACGCCAACTGTGCCAGCGGAGTGGCGTTGCCGCCGATTGTGCCAGCGAGCTGCTTCCACAGAAGGCGTCTTTACCAGCGGACAGCACAGAGCAGCGAGATTCTGCTGGCGTCCGTTTATCGGAGCGTTAGGCAATCGCGAACACTCGAGCGATAGCGGCATGTGTGGTGTACTGCTAGGTCTGCGCTCTGCGTGGTCTCGACAGCAGGCGCCGCACAACCAGGCGACGCAGCGATTTGTTTTGGCCTCCGCTCCCATGCATGGTCCGTATACTTCAGCTCAGTATTGTACGTGAGCCTATCTCATTTTGTTAGGCTCCAGTTTACAAACACCTGCTTCAAATAGTCTAGGACTATGTTCTTGTGCAGTTCCCTTTCCCAGTGAACATATATAACCCCATGCAGCTGAGGAGGGAACATGTTCCGCACCAACAAAAATAAAACATTCGAGCACCCCCAAGCACGTCAGTGGGCTGTGAGTTGGAGGAGAAGGAGGGAAAAGTAATAATGTACAAGACAGAGTCAAAGGGAGGGAGAGACGCTTAAGCCTCTCTCGCGTGGGTGGTGTTCCTCAGTTCGTGATCCCATTGGTCGAGGCCGCCGCCCGTGCCCGCTGGACGAGATCCCACTGAGACTCCAGGTCCGAGCAGCCCGACAAGGCCGCCTCCCAGCCCTCTCTCGTTGGCTTCACTTTGATTATTATCCCTGGATTATATTGACATGCCCAAACCATATGATATATATCTGCCCACTGACCGCAGAAGTTACGCGAACCCGAGAAGGACGGGTTGATGTGTTTGAGCATTGCGGGGCTCTAGAATGAGCCCATCTGCATCCGGCGAAGATGGCTCTCCTCAGCTCTATCCAGGCCCCTGGCGGGCACCGCGAACGCCTGCCTACCGTGGCGCAGGTATGTTGTGACCTCAGAGAATGTGGTTAACGGGTAAGGTACGAGCGTACAGTGCGCGTCAGGCTTGTCTAGGGCAAATGAGCGCAGGGCTCCGGAGCGTGCTGGCGACATCTGCTGATAACCGCTGGGTTAGAGATAGCTTGCCATTGCGCGTGCGTGGATCTCAGGCAGGGTCGGGCCGGTCGTTGTTTCACATAGGCCACTTTAATTTGCAGGAGCCACCACCCACGAGGGGCGTTGATCTTCCACAGTGCCGGCCGTGAGCGGTGACAGGCCGATGGACGCGTCGTTTTACGGGCTGCAAGTATGTCACCGCGGGCAGTTACGTATCTCCTGAATCACACGCGTACCAAACGAAAATAGCGCAACAAGAATGCACTGCAGTGCTTTCGGTCGAACCTTTTCTGTGATCACGTGACTTCCTGGTGTGATAATGCCCAGCGTCAAGTTACGCGATTATCTCCGGTGCCACTGCTTACGCCTGACACTGCATCACAGAAGCGCACTTAGCGGGTGAGGGCGTCTGGAAATTTGAGAGGCCCAAGCTAAACGGCGACCCTCCTGAGCCTGTCCGGAATCCACGCACGCGAAGGCAAGCTATCTCTAACCCAGCGGCTATCAGCAGACGTCGCCAGCATGCTCCGAAGCCGCGCGCTCGCTTGCCCTAGACAAGCCTGACGCGCACTGTACGGTCGGAAAGCAATGATGCCAGCTGAACGCCTCCGACGCCTTTTTTTCGCTTTGCATTGTCGAAGAGCTCTGCCATCTTATCGGTGTTGGAGCACATTGCTTTCGAATGGCTTCAATCAGTATCCTACGTGTTGCGCCGCTATTAGTTTATCCTCCGTATAATGAGATACTTTGCAGCGACGGCGAATATCGCTGCTTGTCCTTCCATCTGCGGTATCCTGCAGTGGATGACCCCCCTCGCAAGCCGCTATTATCGAGTTTAAGCTCCGACCGTGGAAGGCCTGGCGAAGGGGGCATTTTTATAGTATTAGCACCGATGCCAGAATCAGGGTTTTTCGCTCAAGCTCACGTATTGGAACGTCTCGTAAAATAGGATGCTTGCACATAACGACACCACCGCCCTTTTTAGACCATCGTTCCGTTCCCTCAGAGCTGCTCGATGTACAAGCAGCAGAATTTCATCATGCAAGCAGCCAAACAACGCAGCAACTACAGTGACGTCAATTCAAGTTATCGCGACTCCCAAAAACGCGTCGGTGAACGTTTTCTTTGTGTGCAACGAGCACGAGCTATCAGTCGGACAATGCTGCAACGGCAGCCAAACATCTGCAGAAACGGGGTCCACTGCAGCCATCGACTGCGAGAGATGCCCCCTACCCATCTCCTGCTAGCCCCCCCGCCCCCCCTCTCCCCCAAAATGCACACACATGCATAAGACAATGAGGAGTTTCAGTCATACACCTGTGGGTTTTGCCCGGTCTCTCAACGGAAATATACAAAACGACGCGTGGCGCCGCTTTCTTGTCCCTGTATTGTGGCGGGGTCTTCCTTTTTGTCTTCTCGCGTTCTGGCGGATTTTTGCCTTCTTTTTTTCTTATTGGGAGGCCGGCCACGGTGGCGATGGACACGGTTGCGCAATTTTCGCAGTGGGTGGGACAATGGTGGCACGTCTCTTTCCAGCTGATTTTAAAGCCGGTAGTCCTTCTTAGGCTAATCAAGCGCAAACATTTTGGACTGTTTGTGATAAAGAGGATTTTTTACGACAGCCAAGTATCACGACCCTACACGAGCCACCGCCCAGTAGCTTGATGTTCACAATGTGCACTCTCTACAACTGGACCGCCATGGCAGTCCCGCGATTCAGCTGCTCGGCCAAACGTTAAAAGAATTTGTCAATGAGAAATTCACGGCCAACATTTTCTAGCTACCAAAACTGCTACCATACTCCATACCTATGAACATACTTTAGCAACAATAATACTTTGAGGATATAAAACCAAAACAAAACGCTTATTTTAACAAAAAATATACGTGGATGTAATTATTGTTAGCACGTGAAGTAACAAAAATGCATCAAAAACGATACCCTAACCACACGTACAAAAAAGGCGCCCGAGCAAGCATGGAGGTGGTGGCTCACGCGGTAAGCGAAACAGTGACAAATGGTCCTAAGATGTAACGCGTCGGCAGTGTGAACGCTGGAAAATTCAATTGCATTCAGAAAATCTCCTTTGCGTTTTTCGTGAGAGGACCGAGACGGGAGGGGCACAGCATGAGGATAGACGAGGCAGTTACGTGGCAGGAACTGTAAAAGACTATCGTCTTTCGACATTTGCAGATAGCGAGCAGATTCATGGCCAGTTTTTGTACCATTATATTGCTTTCCTGTTTCCGTCAAGGAATCGCTCTCAGTTTTTAAAGCGAAGCTTTTTACCTCTAACCTCCCCAAGGGTTCTGCCGCGACCGTTGGTGCCAACAGAAAACTCCCGCGAATAAAAGAGGCGTTTATTTTAATGCGTCAGATCTAGAAACCGAAACTAGCTCAGATAAAACTGCACTTACAAATAAAACTCTCCAACAATCCCCTAAAAGAGGTGTGGCAAGAAAATAGGTGAAATACCGCCCTGCAACCGTGACGCAGATCATAGGTCGTATCCAAAATGAGGCAGACGCTGCTGCTTCACCGACCAAAATGAGCAACATCCATTTGCCCAATGGGACTTTGAGTTTGGCTTCACTGTTCAGACTGTTTCATGTGGGTTTTCAGATTTTTTGTTTTGCTTTCCGGAGCTGGCTTATCATGAATTCCGACAGTAATTAGGAGATCGTTGAAAAATTTGTCCTTGGATGCTAACAACGAAGTGACTGAAGAAGAAGTGAACGAAATAAACTGAAATGTGAAACAGTGAATTCATCGCATCTCTTCCGTTCCTACGGAATAACTCTGGTTATATTTAGTTGTTCACTACCATAGTTACTATTTTGGTGCTAAATAAAATGGCCGCCGCTTACAAGCCCTGGCGAATCAGCACCCACCCCCTTCCCCTTTCCTGAGAGTACAAGACACTTCATTAGGGTGAAGAATATAGGAGCAGCCTTCCTGTGAAACGTTTTTGAAATTAATGCAAAGCAATCAAGAGCTTGCTTACTTTGTGAGTGGTTATGGCCTAAGAAAATTATCCTAGGGAAGAATTCGAAAAGGGCTGCTAATGGTGCCAAGAGAACTCACCGGCTCTCCATGTACAGTTCAACAGTTATTGAAGCACTTTTGCGCATGTTTAGTGCCTTTTCCGCCAGAACGCAATCACACCGTTCTTGAAAGTCAATTTAAGAAAAGTTTTCATATGATTACCGCATCAATTTGAGTGTTTATTTCAATATTAGCCAAATGCAAACTTTTCATCCCAATATTGCTGAAATTCACCACATAATTTTTAATTACTTGTGGTCATAACATTTCCCCAGCTGACATTAAAAATATATTATATTATAGTTTTGACAGCGTTGCATTTAAGTCCGGCAACAAACTTCCTCTTATTTCTCAAATTCGCGTTAGGTGGATGTGGCTCATTTTGAAAAAAAAAAAACGCCTCGAATAAAATAAGTTATTGGCACCGCCAGCAATCGAACCTGGAACGAATAGAGAAACGGAGCGATATCCCGTTGTCGTACCGATACAGCTATGAACCCACGCGGAGATGGGGAAGACGGACAATGCACACAGCGAGCACATCTGCGGCTTTACCCCCGGCGTTCTCACTGAATGCCACGTGATAGCGTTAGGCGACCTCTTGCGCCGCTGTGCGCTCCGCTTGCGGCGCCCGTAGCGGCCGTGTGCGCTCCTTGAGCATGCGCTCGGAGTTAGTAAACTTTAAAGGAAGCTCACACCCAACGCATGGACTCTCACTTCTTCTTCAATTCGGCCGCCACCGACGGAGCCCACGAGATCGGCGGCAGAGACCGAGGAGAAGTGAGATGGCCTAACACCGGATTTGAGCTTCCTTTAATTTTATAAAAAAAGATTTACCACTTCTGTGCTTTACCAATACAACTCAACCAAGCACCAATCATGGGTCGTGCCTTGATTTGCTTTTAGCAAAGAATGTCTTTTTGAAGTAGTAAAAGGTGTGGTTAAGTGCATTTCACTTTCCCCTGGCTTACCCTTTGTACAGCGACGTGTGTGAGTTCAATTGACGTCGCATGGGTAATCGTTGTGGGTGTCGTGTACAGCTTCGCTTTAAACCACCTTCGCAGAGTGGATTGGCGTTCATTTTTTGAAGTGCCCTTTTGCCATTTATATCGCGTTAAGTCAACAGAAGCTGGAGCGCTCCTTGTTTCACGTGTTGGTATTTGTACCTTATAAACAAGATGAGGCAACATGATGCAGTACTAGCATTTAACTCTAATAATTAATCTGGTCCGTTCACCTTTTCACTAGAATTTTAAATGACTTTCATTTCACCAGTCTGAGTGGCACAGAACAGTTAATATTTAAGTTGACAACTCGAGGTATGCGCAGGTGAATTCAGTTATAGCGGCGGGTACGAGGAGGAGGATGAGCAGGAGGAGTGGGAGAGGGAGGCAAAAAGGTAATTTATTGACTATAAAAGTGGCTGGCTGTCTTAGTCCATAAATTCGCGAGCCAGCGCTGTATCCTTGTCATTTTACATTTAATGGCGAGTACAAACACATTCTACAACATGTCGATACTCCACTACACCTCCCCCTATACTTACCCGTATACAGCTGCCCCTCTGGCTACGTCCCGAACACCACTAACTACCTAGTCTGGGATGGCCACTGCGCGCCAAACCCTCTGGTTTTGCCTTCCCCTGAGAAGTGGGATTTAAAGCAGGGAACTGTGAAAACGATAGCTATTTACTTGGTAAATAAAAAAAAATGGGCTCATCTCCCCGCGAGGGGGACTCGAGTAAATGCGTCGCATAGGGGTTGGGTGTATTGCGTTAACGTTTAGTGTTTGGGGAGATGGTGGTAGTGAATGCGTTGTATCAGCAGCTTCTTGACGTAGTTTGAATAAGTCAAGGATATAAGGCGCGTTTGTAGCCTGCCATTCTGTGTCGGCTTTGTGGCGCAGTAGGTAGAGCACCATGTACATTGCGTTCCCCCCGCAGGGTCGAGGGATCGAAACCAGGCGCCGGATAGTATTTTTTTTATATAGTGTAGGGGGAGGGGTGCGGACAACGACGGTGCGGACTGCGACGGACGTCAACGCGGGTGACATCGTGAGTTACTGAAATGCTCTGCAGTTAAAATGGTTGGGTTGTAACAAACTATTAGTTCAGTGCGTTCTCAACCACCACGCTCAGAGGCTATCAAGAAAGTATGTAGCGGTACTATCATCGCAGTGAAATTTCGCCCGGCGCTCTTCAATAAAAGCAATTCGAGGTAAGGATGTTGATAATGGATTACGCCGTTCGACTGATGAGTGTTACCCACTTGGATTTCTTGCAACGTGTCGCACAAACATTCTCTGCCAGCTCGCATGATGCAGCATCGCGTTATCATTTATCGGTCACTTCGACGCGACTGTTCCACACACGCCTTACATAAAAAGTAGGTTATCAGATAAACATTGTAGAACTAACCTGACGGAGCATTGCATAAATTGTGCCAAAAGCGGGTGCAGGCCGCGACCGAATGAGGTGGAGATTCTAAGCCTGGACAGCAGCAATTTGGCGTGCGAGATTGTGGAAACCTTTTAAAGACGATAGTCTTTCTTGGGCTACTTAAACCCAGAAATTTTGTTCTGTCTGTATGTCTGTCTATCTGTCTGTCCGTCTGGCTGTCTGTGACTCGATTCAGCCACCCGGCCAAAGCAAAACAATGCTTGCGCCATAGTCTTATATAGTCACAGCTAAATCTACCCTTCTATGTCCGGTGTCATGTTCATACTTGTCAACATTGTTGAAGAAGAACAAGACACTACGCAAATATGAGACAAAAAATCAATACAGAAGTGATATTTGCAGTGTTCCTTTATAAAAAAATCAAACATGCTTGACTTTTGTAAAAATTAAATAGTTCATCAACTGCTGAAAAAGAATTCACTACGCCGTCGCCGGCTGTCGCCCGCGCCACTATAGCTTCTGGCGCCATTTTAAGAAATCAACCGGCAACAGTTACGCAAGTTTCCACTAGATAGGTTCTACGTTCTGCTTGCAACGCACGTGGAGTAGGGAAATGCGGCTCTATAAACGTTGAAGTAGGGCGTATCGATTAACGCGCGTCTTCGCCGTACGGCAGCGTTCGCATCGATACACCCAGTTTGGAGCAGTGGAACGCGGGAAATTTAAAATGATTTAAGCAAACCTTTGGTGCCTTTACCTTGGGAGGAGCGCGACGCAAGAGGAGCAACATGAGAGGTGAGCGGTAAAGCGAAGGGAGGCATTCACTTCGCAAAAGCCGATAAAGACTATCGTCTTGTGATGGAATTGGCAACGAAAGGAGCAGATACACGGCCAATTTTTTTTATAAGCAATGCGCACAACTGCGTAGTGACACATCATTGGATTTATTTAAAAGCCAGTCAGGTTTGTTAAAGTCGTGCTTGCAGGGTGTGACGAGGGATCATGTCTTCTAGGCGTTTTGGATATGTTCGGCGAATGCGGCAACTTTGTCTCATATTTTAGGCGTAAGCCCCTGAATAAATCAGTTGTTAGTTGCGCTTGTCAAGTTTTTTCTACGCTGCGTGTCTCGTTATGCGCAATTCTCATGGCTTTACAAACGTCAGCAAGTTCAGCAAGCACAGGTAGGTCCAGAAACTTTTCGCAACCTTGCTCCTTGTCGATGACTGTTCGAAATTCACTGATGCCCACGAGTTAATGCCTGCATACTCTCACCCATCCGAAACCCTAAAGCCGGGTGCCTATTTGTCTGATTGTACGGCATGATTGGTTTAACGTAGACTGCATTACTGTGAGGTAGATAACCAATACAATCTCCGCAATGTCATGTCGGTATTGGAGACGTTCCGCAGTTGGTTAACACTCAAAATGCCGCCGAAGGCTGCTATGAGGTTGTGCTCACCCTGGGCGTACGCTTCCGCGCGATCTGGAAAAGTAGAGACAGTACAGTGCTTAGGGTTCGGCGAGGATGAGTGATAGAAGGAAACACATGGAGGCGCCAACACCGAATATGTCTGAGAGGCCCGCGCACTTCTCTCCCCTCCCCTCCTTCAGAGTTTTTTTGAAGAGGAGGAGGTGCAAGGACAGCAACTTACACTATCCTGAAATTAATTGACACCCGATAATCGTTTGCGTGTCGCAAGCCCAGCAGTAACCATATGTGACTGCTATGTGTGCTCCCACCAGGACGACCAACCATTCTGTAGTTTACTCAGCAAACAAGACGATCGGAACGACACCCTCCCGATCTAACTTTTGTTTCAATTCTAATCTTGGTTTGTTTGTTTTTTCTCTTTTAATCTTTCCTGTTTCATGATATCCCTTTCTTTTATAAAGGGTGGCTCCGACCCCTCTCCCCCCGCCCCCCTGGAGCGCAATCCTGCGTACGCTACTGTATTTAAAACTTTAAGGTGATAAGCAAGTGCGCAGCGCTGATACATTCATTTGGTGTACATTTGAATGGCGGCTGCCATTTGAAAAGAAAACTCTTCTGGCAATTTTCAAGCTGTGGACTTACAGGCGTTTTCCTGGTAGGCTTGTTGAGCTTGTTGCGCTTGTCGCGCTTGTTGTTGCGCTTGTTGTTGGGACCACTGCTCGTACAGCCCTGGTGAAGGACGTAACGAAATTGCTCTGGTCGGAAGTGGGTTCGCTGTGAGTAATACCACTGTATTCGCTGTGCAGAACAGATGCCTCATTCGATATGGTCGCCTTTAGCCGTGTACCACACCTTTTTGGCCAAATCCTGTTCTGGTGAGGGTGTGCTGTTTATGCCTTAAAGTGGCCATGAAGAGAGAGTGAAAGTTTGCTCAATTTACAATTCCCAGCTCCATTCTAGCCAAGAAATATTTTTTTGAACGAACAGACGGTAGGAATGTGGGAAAGCTTTCACATTTCGCGCCACAGTGGCGTAATAAGGGCGGGAGTGACGTTAGATGGGCCAACACTAAAAAGACAGCGTTGGGTGTGCTAACTGCAAGTTAGCTGTAAAGTGATATCAAGAGGAACCATAGATGTGCCAATTAGGCCGCGCACCTATGTTCCTTGGCTCAGGTGGCTTAGGTGGACTGCCGTCAATCGCACAATCAAGATTCTGTGACGTCATAGTGAAATCGCCGAAAAGTGCCGGGGAAGTCGCTACTGCTTCATCTGTTTTCCTTAATATCTCTATTATTTGCTTGAAGCTTCCGATAGAGTTAATTACCTTGTTATAGGAACAAAGCAGTCGTTTTAATTAGCCAAATAGTGTTTTGTTTTCACGGTCAGTTTAAAAACCTTCCTTGTATGTGATGCCTGGTGTAGTTGTAGTAATAGTGTCGGTTAGCAGAGAGGATAAACTAGCTAGGTGCAACCATAGAAGGGCTTTCTGGATGAAAAACTGCACACCCACACCAGGACCGGATTTTGCAACCGCATTCGGCTGAAGCAGGCCATATCGAGTGAACATTTCTTCTTCAGTGAATATGAGTATGTTCATGAATGAATGAATGTCTTTCTGTTTAGGAACTCTACACATTATTAGGCCCGTAACAGAATCCCACTGAAATAAACAGCAATTACAGCTTAGCCACGAGGTATGTCTAGGGTTAAAGAGAAGAAACGTGAAGTCGCCGGCTGTTGTATTTTTATCCAATGAAAATTGCTTTTCTTCGCCCTACGTTGAACGAAGGTGTTGACTTTGGAACCGGCGAGCTCAGAAAGTTGGGGCTCTGCCTTACACACTAACAAAAACCACTTCTTGATACTCATTACTAAGCTCGCTCGTAATTTACCGGCGCGAATATAAAACGTCATTTAAAAACAATACACAGCCGACAGGCGATAAAGACAGCAGTGATATTTTTGCTCGAGAAAAGATTGCGCTCTGTATTTATTAAGATGAAACTCGGTCAAAGCTCCTCAATAGGCTCTGTGATTGCCGTTATGCCTTAAGGTGAAAAGACGCACAAGAATGAGATGGCGTTTGACACATTCAACGTAAGTATTCTATGTCATTTAAGAGTCCACTCCTCCTGACGACTTCATTTCTTCCTGGCATGTTTCATCAGGGCTGCGTCTAATATCACGGCAGCCGTGAGAATTACCTCTGGGAAATTCTCACGGCAGTTGCCATAAACGTTTGCTGCCTTAAAATTTTCTGAATATTATTATGCCCCAAAGTAACTTAACATAACATAACCTCACCCAACCGAGAGTAACCTAACCGAACGCGTAATAACCTGCTCAAATCCAGCCCAACTGCAACAAACCTAATCTAACCCAGCCCAACGACACAGAACACAACCTATATTATACGTTAGTCAACCCATTCTAGAAGTCTTATGCGTCCATTTCTTGATATAATAAAAACCAGAGTAAAAAATATATTAACAAGATCACGATAACCGCAAAGTTCTGAAAGCTACAAAAACAGCGCAGTGTCGGACTCGAACCTGAGCATTCTCGTTCAAAAAGAAGTGCTATATCACAGCGCTACAGGGGTAGCGGCAAACACCGCTTTTTAGGGAATATTTATCCCATAGAATCACCGCGCAGCTTACTTAGTCAATGAGAGGCGACTGGCGTGAGAAATTTCTGACGGGAATTCTCACGGTTGCCGGGGTAATAGACACTACCTTCCATCAGAAAAAGGGGTAATCGCGGTGCCGTCCTAAATTATATTCCACGTATAACAAGCGTAAATGAGTCAATCAGGCAATGTGACGATCTGACAATGACAAGCATATGCGTTATCACAACTCCTCACAAGTACTGAGCTGTGATGACAACAAGTATTCACAGTCCAGTCACACGCCGTGGTGGCTCAGTGGCGAAGGCGTTGTGCTGCTGAGCACGAGGACGCGGTCTCAATTCCCGGCCATAGCGGCCACTTTCCTCATGGAGGCGAAACTCAAAAACGGCCGTGTGTATACGAGATTTCGTTTCACGTTAAAGATCCCCAGGGTGTCAAAATTAATCCGGAGCCCTCTACTACGGCCCGCCTCATCACCTCTGCGCTGCGTCGGCGCGTTAAACCATACAATTAATTAATTAATAACAGTCCAGTTAGACAGGATGAATGCTACAATTTTCTTTGCAAGGTACCATGGAGAGACGAGGCCGTAATTTGTCTTGTTCTCTCAATGGAAAGCACCTCGCTCGCTTCACTTGAGAGACACAGCTCTCACTGTTAGGCGTTGGGAAGCTGGCGGCAGTGCAGTGGCAGCGAATGAATCAACATATCTCTCGACACTACGGGAGGCTTAGAAAGCCGGGTCCTCACCGGGGGTTGCCATTCCTTGAATACAGCGATGTTTGAAGACCAGTCGCGGCAGCACAGGAAACAGCGCGGAACTAAAGGCTGCGTATTTCTTCTACCTCTTTGACCACTTAAACGCACGGGGAGAGATTGGCAGAGGGTTTTAATGTGGAGGTAATATTTTCTCATGCCTTTGCCACGACTTGGAAGGGACTCAGTATTAAAGTTAAGGCTTCATAGAACGATCCAACTAGACCAGTTGAAGCTAGCCGACAATGCCGGACTCCATAACGCTCCTTTGGGAATTAGGCAATAGACGAGGACTATAATCATTACCATTATCATCATCCTGCCATGTACATAAGGAGGGTTTTTTAACAACCCTACTGTCTATAGAGCCGCCCGAGAGCATTTGAATTTTTATCACTAGGGTGGCGGAGTGATGAGCGTCTGCCCCTGCGATGTAGAGATTTCTTAGCTTTCTGTAGGCAATGGCGATGGGTCGAGTCCCGCTCTTGCCTTCTTTTTTGACATCGTCCGTCACAATGGTTTAGGTTATTTCTTAACGTGATAAAATGATCAAGTTCTGTTTGTTAGGTTATGTTAGAATGCGTCAGGGAAACTAAGTAGGGTGAAACGCAGCATTTTGTTTCGCTACATAACGTTTAGTGTCGCTTTATTAGAGTGATATATTACCGTCGGACGGCACTCTAGATAAACCTTCAACGATTCCACACCACATACACAAGCTAGCTGTTTGCTTTTAGAGGAGCCAATTAACCATACGGTGCTTACCTCTTCTAGGCCGTTTGTTGTGTCCTTTCTTATTGCTAGAGTTTAAAGAGAAAGTTTTAAAGGTACAACACTGCACCCGTTTCACGAGAAAAAAAACAAGAAGAGACCGATGCTGGGATCCCTATATCTAACGCTTAAGATCTGTGGGCCTCCCAAGATAGAGCCGTGTGGCTCAGAGGTGTTGCATTTGGGCATTTCTAAGACATGGGCAGGTACACAACAGGTGTACAATGTCAGCTTCTGAGGAAGAAATCACGCAGGAGTGGCAGGTGTCCGCAAACGGCGCATTGTAGCGGCTAGGCAAAGCGAGGGTAACTGCCGGGGTAACACCGCTCCAACTCAAAGCCTCCGCAGCAATAGCTCCTCCCTGCGAGCGAGCCCACTGGGGAGGTCAGTTCCACACGGTGGAAGTGGAGCACGCCTAGGCGCGGAGGATGTACTCCTTTTGTAGCGTAATCTACTCTAGCCGAGATTCCGCAGATTCACGTAGTCTTTGAAGGGCCGGGCTACGCAAGCGCGAGGAGCATTGGTTTGGATTGGATTGTATTTGAATTGGATTGGATTGGATTGGATTAAATTCCAATTAGAGTGCGGGTATGTAGAGAATTGGGTCTGCTCATTCGCCGGTCTCCGCATTCCAAAGGAGTGACGTCATAGCCGCGGCCGCCGCACTGGCGCCGTCGCATGCCCAGCTGTGCGCCTCCGTTGCGCAGTAGCACGGCCGCTGGATGAAAGGCGCACTGACGTGCGGCCTGCCGCGTGCCTCCAAAGCGGCGTGAGTGCGCCTAGAGCCAAATACTGCCACCGCGGCGCCACCGTTCCGGGACTGGTTGCGGCGAGCGCGGCCCGCGCGACGCCGGCTTTCGGGCCGCTTATTCCGAAGTGTGCGCTTATCATCGGCGTTCCACGCTCCTATTAAGGCATTTACCAGCACTAATGTTGCGCCTGTTAAAAGACAAACACGATTAGCGGCTGCCGAGCTTCATTTGTCAAGATGCAGCAGCAGCATTACGCGTTGATAGTGGGCCTTCTGTCGCGCATTGCTGTGTCGTTGTGTCTTACATCGCCCGGCATGCTCTTTGTGACCTCACGCCCGGCAGAGATTTACGTTTTGTCTGCAAGCTGCGACTGCAGAGAATATATTAAAATTCCAGACAAACAGAAACATTGTTTTTGTGACGGCGCTTGTTATTTTCGAGTGCCAACACTTCTCAATGTTTAAGACATAACCAATTGACTTTTATGTTAGTTTTTCCTCGTGCACTAAATAAAACACCACAATTCGTATTAATCTCACGGCACATATGACTTGATTACACGTTGTTTAGTTATGAAGTAATACTACTATCACAGCTATGTCGGCCCTTTTTATTTTGGCTCTATATATATACAGTTGAATGAAAAGCGATTCCAGTTTTGCCTCATATTATTACATATTCCCTGTAGCCTCGAAAACAATTAAGGAGAGCACATGGGATGTCCGGGTCCACAAAAAACTTTAAAAAAAATATTTGGCGAGCTCGGCAAACTAAATTTTTGCCCGGACACAAAAGAAAAACGCGAAATTGTACAGAAATTCCACAAACTGCCTAATAATGCGTAAGCATTCAAACACCGTTTTTCCATTTCACATTTTCTCCTTTTCTTTGCTATTTTAAATCAACAATCTACATCTTGAATATCATATTTATTGTTTTAACTGCGTGAATTACGCATTTTTTGTGCAGCTACAAGGCATTACACTTCTTGCATCACGTAGAGATTATGCTTGGGTACTCAAAAAAGAAAGCTGACGTAATAATAACGTATGTGGAAATTTTCCTACTCTACGAAAATTGATTCGCATTGAAGCGCAGTATGTTCCCAGAGCAAAACTATCGCAACGTCTTTAGAGCGCGCTAATTTGAGCGCATACTGGTGCTGCCCCAGGAGCCCGACCGTTAGCTTCAGGGATAAATGCATATGGGTTTGAATCGGCGATTAAATAACAGAGGAAATGTACCTAGCGCTAGTTCTCATCGCAAAGTTTGAAAAATGCTTAGCAGCTAGGAGAGTGGACCGTACGCACTGTCTCTTGAACACAGCGCGGTGCATTTATTTTTCTTTCTATACAACCTCTGACATCAAGTTTTCAGTAGCGCGTTTAAAGGGACACTGAAGTGAATTTGTCAAGCTCCCGTTTTTGCTTGCACTGCGTAGACTGGCTCAAATTAGCACACTTTTCATCGTTTATCCGGTTGACAAATCGGTAATTATTTTACAAAGCGCGAAAGAAGAAAAACTACCATGCGCGGTTTGCGGCGGCCGCACCAACTAAGGCTGTGACGTTGAGAGGAGGGGCGCCGTGATTGGACGATGCCCAAGGTTAGCAATCACACAAGTTTCGGTTTCGGTTTCGGTTCTGTAAAACATAACCAATGGCTTTGTTAGATGGGCATTCTCAATATCTCAGTAATCATCGTACCGCGCTTCTGCCATGTTGTCGGCTGTAAAATGCACAAGATAAGCCTCCCAGGACGGCTTGTAGTCGTAGCTTTCACTAGCCGAGACCTACGCAGTGCATGAACGCCCTCCGCGTACCCGCAGACGCCCAAATGTCATGCGCTTTTCCCCCATATTTGGAGCTTGCCTCCCTCATGCCTGTATCGTAAAAAGCGTGTTCGCACCAGGCCAAGGGTCTGTTCATTCTGGCCTGTGCCCACTGCCTGCAAGCAGTCGGTGCTTATGGCAACAGCACGCCAACGAGAACTCGCTAGCGCGCCAGTGCCAGCCTGCGCGCGTTTTGTGAACTAGTTCGTGTAGCCATGAACGTTGCGGCACCAAAAAAGGTGAACTCAATATAGAAAACATCGGCGGAAAACAAAAAAAAAGTTAACTTACAAAAAAAAAAAAAAGCACGTACCCGCCGGGATTCGAACTCATGACTCGCAAAACATTTGCAATGAATTCCTAGCGCCCCAGACTGCTAGGCTACGGAGCGGGACGCGAAGGCCTTGCTAATATAGGGTATATATTGTACAACCGGTTTACACTTTTATTTAGTTTTGGCATTTCAAGCCGCTTAGGTGACTATTTGTTGTACTGCGATCGTGCAGTAAGCGTCGCCCGAGTTTCCACAGTAGCTCACGTCTAGCAATTGCATTTCGTAGACGGAAAAGCGTTCGCAGGTGCGTAGTCGTGCTGCTGACCGCTGTGCTTGTTCGCCCAGCGCAAAAAAGTGCTTCCCGCGCCCTAGTTTTACGCTGTACGGTAAAAATATCAGTTGATTTTATTTGCTTAGTACCTATATTGACTTCGCTGACTCTTCTCCCGCCTTCAAGAGGCCTTATATTTTCCTACTGGCGTACCAGTCAGCGAAGCGTCGCATGTGCAGCGCTTGTGTGAAGCGACCTTGACTTGGAGCTAGATACAGTGTACAAACAAACCAAGTAAAGAAAGGCACATTCTTCCATTCACAAACGTGTCCTGGCTTCGTTTCAATTAAGCGAACGAATTGCGACGAAGCAATTTTTTTTAACCTCCTTGATTGCGACGACCCGCCGGCGGCTGGCGGACGAAACGCTGGGCCGACTGACTCTGTCGGCCGGGGAGCCGTGCAGTAGCGCAGCCGTGGCGCAGCCAATTGCCAGCTCATCCCCTCCTGACGTCACACGAAAACGCCACAGAAAATGGGCGAGCGTAAAGAGAGGAGGAAAGCGTTTTCGAATTAGTTTTTCTACTAAATAAAATCGCGTAAACGCGCCTAGAGTGGTCGAAACATGGCCTGGGGACTCCGGACTACAATTTGCGCTAGTAATCCCGCAATGTTTACATATCACTTCAGTGTCCCTTTAAAGGCATTGTCGTGCCTGGGAGAATGAAACAACCCAAATCTCTATGCGTGGCAAGACATGATCGAGCCAGTATAATAGTATCAAAATACACGCATACCAAAATGTCTAGCCTTTTCAAATCCTTTTTCAACCATCCTATCGCGTGTCCTCGTTTTATGAGGTGCGCATTCCGCCCGGCCAACATTTTTTTCAAAGAAGCTTTAATCCGTCGCCGGCAAATATTCGTCGCTCTCCCGTGTGTCGACACCGCGTTTCCCGAGAAAAGGTGACATTTTTGAAATTTCGGACGAATAAATTCCCACCATATACCTGCCGGTTGAACTGTAACTAATAAACTTGCGGCTTTAAACTGTGCGACGCGGTTAACGTTCTGTGTGTGAGACGTTTTCAGACAAAGCTAACCGGTGGTTATTATCTTTTTGTTGAATATTATCTTTTTGAAACAATGTTGTCGAATATGGGGCATCTTTTTAGATTTGTTAGATTGAAAATGTATTGCCTATATCTCATTCAAGAATTATTTTAACTTCTGGCTGCTTCAGTCACGGCCGGACGATTGGATCGAGCGACAGACTGGCAGACATACATACATACAGACAGACAGTTTTCGCGGTTGAGTAGCCCAGGAATGACAACAACATCTTTTAAAACCCGTGCGCTGGCTGTCTCAGTCGGCGCAAGCGCTCGCCTACGGGGACCGCCCCGCTCCGTCCCGAAACCAGTCCCCGAACGCTAGCGCCACGAGGGAGTCAAGCGGCGGCAAACGTAAACACCACCACTCACGCCCTCGCCCGTTGAAATCCGGGCGACGCGGCAGGCCGCACCTTGCGTGCGCTCTCATCCAGCGGCCGTGGCAGTAGCCAAGTCTGACTGTGCGCCGGAGTCGCTTGATAGCCGTTTCACGTTGCTCCTAAAGAGCCGTGCTGCGCATGCGCAAGGAGCAGTGACTGGACTGGACTGGATTGGATTGGACTGCTGAACCTTAGCTTACGCTACGTTTATCCTGGTATAGCCGAGCTAAGCCACTGCTAATTTTTTTCACCAGCAGCACTGGAAAAAGGCATAGTGACCATGGGAAGCCTCTTCGGCGGCAGGCGCGATCTACCGCTGCCACCAGTCTGCGTTTTCAGCGAGGAGGGAGGGTGGTTATTCTGTTCTAGCTTACCTTTTTGTACCAATTAGCTCAAATTACTAAAAAGTCATAAATATTGGTTTATCACACTCCATTTGCTTGCATTTCTCTTATTATTTTCTTTTCAATGGAGGAGAAGGAATAAAAGTGTGTTTTATGAACTTAGAGCAGATGGGTGGCCGCTTCAGACCTGGCATCCACGGGCTTTCTCTTCTCGAAGGACACGCTGGATGTCGTTTTACTGGCCCTGCAAGTCCGAACTGGTTAGCGCGCATTCCCATTGCTCGTTAGTAGATTAAATTATATCTACATGCTCCAACCAGACCACAGTCATAGCTTTAGCAAAAAAAAAAATACCCCTTGTGGGTACATGCCAAACGCATCGAGGTCAGCACCATGATCAATCACCATAATCATCATAATTATAGCCGTCGTCGTTTTCGTATGTTAATGCAAATTCCAATGTTTACAGTATTTACGCGTTCACCAACCCCAGTACCGTGAAAAGGGTCGAAGTCTCTGGAAGCAGCACATATAGCACATCAGGATTGTAACCTTAGATAAAATAAATCTAGTGGTAGACGTTCAGCGAAACGGGTGAGACCATTTAGAGGAAATGACTTCCAGTAAAGCGGCTTCGGTGAAATGAACACGTAGTCGCTAAAATGACATAAAACAAAGCGGTGCTCGTCCACCACTCCTGTAGCCACTTATATTTGCGGAGCTTGACGATCATATAAAAACAATTGGATAAGACAGCTTGTATGAGCTTTGTAAATACTTTCAGCAATACCAAGAGGATAAATATCAGTCGATAGGTTTGGGGTAAATAAACCCAAAACATTCCAATAACACTAAAAACCATTTCAATTTGTTCTTGTGGGTTTTACACACCGGAAATTAAGATGGTAGGTTACAGCTTCATGTACGACAGAAACCTAGATTCCCTGCACTGCTTCACGACATTGCTCTCTCAACTGTGCATGGCATACCAGTCGAAAAACACAACAGGAATTTCTTTCGCACAACAGAAATTTCTGTCGCATGACAGGGATTTCTGTTGGGACTACAGGATGGTCTGTCATGCGATAGAAATTTCTGTAGTACAACTACAGAAAATCTGTCGTACGACAGGAATTTCTGTCGCACGACAGGGATTTCTGTTGGGACTACAGGATGGTCAGTCGTGCGACTCGAATTTCTGTAGTGCAACTACAGAAAATCTGTCGTACGACAGGCATTTCTGTCGCACAACAGGAATTTATGTGGGGAATGCAGGATGGTCTGTTGTGAGACAGGAATCTCTGTAGTAGGACGACAGAATGTCTGTCGTACGACAGAAATTTATGTAGTACAACACACACATCTATCATGCGACAGACATTGTGTAGCCCCACTACAAAAACCTTTGTAGTAGAACTACAAAATGTCTGTCGCATGAGACATTTCTGTTGAACTACAGAAAATTCTGTTGTGCAACACCCTGTAGGCTCTACACAAATTTATGTTGCACCACAGACTGTCCTTCAGCCACTACGACTGGATTCCGCAATTACTATTATTATCTGCCATGCGACCGAACAGTTTGTAGTCCCTGCAGATTTTTACAGTCTGAGAGAGAATTTTAGATTCATTGCAAAAGTGTCACACGACAGACCGTTCGGTATTGCTACAAATTCTCTTGCTTACCCTGTCGGCAAACCCCGCGTTTTCCAGCATTAGGAGAGCGATGGAATACGCCGGAAAGAACGGAATACACTGGAAAACGCAGAGCTAGACAACATCAACGCGGGGACCGCATTTTCCATCGAGAGAGCGATGTAATACGCTGGAGACAACAGAAAATATTGGAAAACGCCGCGCAGAACGACAGCAACGCGGGGTGGTTGCTGGAGAGCATCGAATAACACGGGGCCATTGCCTTTGAGGACAGAGCTTCAGGCAGGGCAAACGGGATACCACGAACAGGATAGTTAGTGTGGTACCGCTGCTTGGCTGGACACGGGAATGCCGCGCGCCGCTTAAGGGGTGGACTGGCTGTATTCCAGTGCCGCGATCGACGCAGATGCTCCGAAACTTGGTGTTTTCGGCCTGTGCGGTGCCGCGAATTCCCAATTTTTTAGCGTGCGCTGCACGAAAACAATGGTGCGTGCGAGTGACGGTCATCTCGTTGAATTGCATCGCAAGCGTCTGTTGTAATGAACGTTTGTTGCATTACTGCCATTAGCATTCCGGCCGTGTTTGAAAAAACCTTCGCTACAAATTTGCAATTAACAATGCAACTTAGCACAAATCACTGTAATGTTGCAACATTTAAGTGTAGCCCCATAACCAAAGAAATGGATACATAAAGAACTTCGCAAATTCCTTTAATTCTTTGAGGGAATTGCAATTGCATATATTGTACTGTGGACAATCTTTGATAAAAGAATGAGGCAATAAGGGTAGCCCGTCGGCAAAGCGGACGCATAAAGGACAAGCAAGACATGCTTTTTGAAGACGTGGTGTAATAATTGCAGTGCACATTCTGACACGTATTTCTGGGTGTCTTTGAGAGCCCCATTGTTTCAATCTGCGTGCTGTTGTTTTATTTTTTTAGCACGCAATTTGTTTATTTTAACGCGAAACATGTGTCCAATCAAGCCTAAATATTTAAAATAAGATTTTAAAAACAGCGAACCAGTTGCCCCTACCTGTGTAAAAAAAAAAAAAAAAAGAAACGGCGCCAGTGAACTCGTTGCATTACCGAGATGTGTTAAAAAATTAAATGTAGAAAGAAAAAAAACGCACGCCTTCCCTCTAGCCCGGCCCTTCGGAAGAAGTTCGGGGAAGCATCGTCACCACTGAAGGCATGTCGCGGCGCGACAGCACTCGCGGGACGGGGAGACCACAATACGAAGAATCGAGAGGGGTGAGGAGGGGTCGCGAAACAACTTCTCGTGATCGGCCGGTTCCCTCCTTACCCTTCCTTTTTCCCTCCTGCTTTGTTCCTTCTTGCTTTTCGTCTTTCGGTCAAAATTTGGCGGTGGCAGCGTGGCCGAGTGGCTCGTTCACATGTAACATCGGCGCTTTGCCTAGCTGAAGTTACGCGTAACTTATTGTAAAAACGTGCATCTTATGTTTCCGCAAAGTATCAGCAGCAACATTTGAAGCTTCGAAAGCTGTGGTAAAAGAAAGATCAGTGGTCAGGATTTCAAGCATCTCGAAGTGAGGGCTCCTCTAGCCACGACTAACCGTGGTGCTTGGGATTATTGGCGCACTGATGCGAGTGAATACGACGAATTTCGCAGGCAGTGTGATCTCGAATACGTGCGATGTGCTTCGACAATCGACTGAACTTGCAATGACCCCTGCGTGACTTCGGCAGGTATCGGGCGTGCATACTCTTCGAGATAGTGCAGCACCACAGAGACGTGCGCTTTTCGCCACAGGATACCCCTCGACGTTTTGCTGTGCGAATGCATTGTCAACGGATCAAGGTTCACCAAGGCAAGCATTCCAGCTAAATATTGACTTTCCATTTTAATTCTCTCACGTTCTCTGGCGTTTTGCTGTTTAAATAAATCAGGTCCAAGAAATATTTGTTTGCTTGTGTTTTAATGGTCCTAACTAGTATAAGGAACGAACTTTAGAACGGTTATTGTCCATGCTCGTTTAATAGTTTTTTTTCTATCCGGGAGAATAAATTTGCTTTCATGAACTGATTGAGCGTCATTGACGGAACGCGATGATGGGACGCGATTTGGCCCTGCTTCAGAAGCACGGCCAAATCAGCTGAAAAGTGCCCAAATGAGTCTAGGTAAATTTTGTAGCGCTACTTAGGTGCCCCTGGAGGGAATACTTCTGTATTTCTTCTTAACAGCTACGCGGGTTTGTAATTACACGGCTATTAAAGAAAAAAGGCCTAGCGCGAGCATCGGCCACGCTATTCGCTGCAGACCGCGTTGTCTCCGGCGTGTTCCAGCGTTACGTTCTGCGGCTGCCGGATCCACGAGTTTCCGCGTGTGCAGTGTGCGTGTGCACGAGTTTCCGCGACTGCACATGCATCAGGCATGTGCAATCTGCGTAACATCAAACTTTTGTATTGCATGCATGAATGTACCACTTGTTGCATTGCTCACATTGCCTTTTGGTACAACTTTCTGAAACCAGTTATTCACTGAAAACAATTTTTTAAGCTTGTTCCAGAGAGGCAAGAATTCCCCCAAATGCTTATGTTTGTTGGTCATATTTTTATTAAAATTGTTATGCATATCCTGCATACTTCCGGTACTTAATAGAAAAAACATCACGGGAAGCAAATTTCTTATGCAAAACAAGTTGAAATTCGAGACATGACAGGATTTACTACGAAAACAGACATGACAGGATTCACTACAGACTACAGAACAGGATTTACTACAGACTACAGGACAGGATTTACTACAGACTACATGACAGGATTTACGACAAACTATAGGACAGGATTTACTACAGACTACAGGACAGGGTTTACTACAGACTACAGGACAGGATTTACTACAGACTACAGAATGTCCCATTCCCTCACAGGATCATTCTGTCGTATTTTTCTGTTGTGTTTTTCGACTGGGAGGTCACCTTATATTATGCGATCCTGGCAACGCATACGCGAGGAACAGGGGCAGTGATGTGGTTACTATGCTATGGCGGGACTTTGACGTTGCGAAAAAAAAGGACGCTATATAGGCAAGAGGTCTGAGAAGCGAAAGTGAAAACGAAGAGGTATTGTTCCTGCTTGAAAAACAAGAATATTCATGGAAATATTGAGAATAAAACTCTACCACAAGCCGATAAAATCCTATACACGGGAAATACAAGACTTCAAACACAGAAACCGGCACACAGTCAGAATAAAACGTGAGAAATAAAGCGGATATAGCGGTAACAGTAGGTTTGGGGGCGTTGCTTGTACAACAACTTTAAGCGCACCTATATGCCCACCGTCAACGGCATATGTATTATGTTTGTATTGTTTTCTAGAACAACTCGAAATACAATTGAGGCTGCTGACATTTGGTTGCTTAGGCATGACGGTTAAAGGCGGGTTCAAATAACTAGACTTCCAAACTAAAATGGTAATGAAGTTATTTCATGCTGCATAGCTGCATCGTTACTTTGGTTGAAATTCACTTCCGTTCGTTCACACCGATCGAGTCAGTGGTAATAAGGCAAGCGAAAGACTACCATTTTCAAAACACGGTCGGGTAATTGCCATAAAATTTCATAACAACAGGGCGGAACCAAATGGTCACCTTGAAACAAGCGTACAAGCTGTATTGTAACTCTTGTGGGCTGCGTGGAAAACCGGGCTAGTAGGTGAGTAAATCAGTTTTTTGCGTGGCATTTTAAGCATACGTTTCCAACTGTGATGTTTTTGTTAGGATGTTTGGGGACTGACGCATAAGCACAATTCCAGATGCCTTGCGTTCCAATCGATGTCAGGTCTACCCAAATCTTTGCCTTGTTATTCGCTCCATCTGGCTAAGACTTTCCCCTTGGCCTATCAGATAGGGAGAATAAACATGTTTATCCACTAGCACTTTGGTGCATGACAGTGGGGCATTCACCCTGCGGACCTCTTCTAGTCCGGGATCACCTGGATCTTGCTGGCTGCTCGTGCCCACTCTACTAGCACACGTTCGGTCGAGAGGTCCAACTTCCTGAGCTGTTCTTCCCACTAATCATACGTGGGTCAGTGGTTGGGGAGAGTAATGGGTATTGTTGGCATTTCTACTGCCCACGAACAATGTTCGCACGTGGCAACATAATTTTCATTTTAAATGCGATGTTACTGCGCTCAGAATATTTTTATCGCGGAAGTTTGTTATTCAGCATAACAAAGACTATACGTACAGATACACCTCGAAATCCTGAAGGAACCAGAGCATGCGGCCAAAATGTGGACCTTGTATTCACGCAATGAGAACTGGTGTACGTCCGGGCCCCGGGCTGCAGGAGGCGCTGTGCACAAGGCGTAGGTTTCGCATGGCAGGGAAGCTCCACACCAAGTGCTCCGCTGTTGCCTGCTCGACAGGTGTGGGGTAGAAGGGGCAAGTCGAGTCAAACAGGGCAGGGTACTGAGTTGACCAAGTCCTCCTCACAACCGGTGTGAGAGCGACCCTCAGGCGAAGACATCGGAGCAGAACCTCAACTTGCCCAGAAAACTCGCAAAGGAGATCCATCAGAGTGCGGGCGGTGCGCCGAAGCCTTTCGTTTGCGCTGGCTATCAAATAGCCACTGAAGAAGGGGCCATAAAAGCGGGATATTGCACACGCAGGGGTGCGTACCGGCATCTGCAGCCCTCATGGTGGACTGGCGGCTGCGTTGGCGCCATGACATGCTTACACGCCTTGGGTTTGGAACGGCTATGTCATGAATTTCCAGAAATAGTTGGTTGGACGTAAGAGTTTTACGAAAATCTCAAAGAGCTGCTGTGGCAACATTGCAGACTGTACACTGTGGTGAATCTTGATTGAGAAACACAGTTGCGTGTAGCTGCGCATCCCGCACTGCGCGGAGTTCTACTTGGGTATACATACTAGCTGCGCGAGTTTTGTGGATCCCGTCCGGGTTCCTCAGTTCCCTAACTGCAGATTTAACCTAGAATATATGAAAAACTATCTACCCCATTGTCTGAGGCAGGTGCATAGTTTATTGAAGCGCGGCCACTAGATGATTTAATTGTGAAGCAGTTTTCAGTGCGTTCACCGTTTTCCAGATGGTGTCGCTACACAAGTAACGTAGGGTTCACCTTCTTCTTTCCGGCATATGTACCACCCATCCACGTCCGAAATACGGCAATAACGGTATATTACTTCACTGTCAATACCTCTAACTGCCTATATAGAAGGGGGCATGGGGTTACTATTAAAGGAGTACTGACAGAAAATTTCAAAGCCCACATAACTATGTTAAAAGCTTCCTTCATATAAGGAGATACCCCATCGGAAATTTAAACCCTAACCATTCAGTAGAAGATAATTTAAATCAACTTTAATCTTCGCGTGCACACTAAAGGTCATTGGCGCCATCGAGCAAACTCATGACGTCATCTGCGCTTCAACCCTAACGGCCGAGGTCAGGGCTCCCGTGACGTACTCAGGCGTCAGCGGTGCTGTTGGCGCGCGCTTTTCCTCCTTGTTCATCACGTCCCATTTTTTGGGACTGACGCCACGTGCGACTAGGGCCACTCGGGCAGTCGTGGTGCGCGCGCGCGCCCTGATTGGCATCGGCCGTAGTGGAACAAGAACAGTGACGTCAAATGCGCCTTCCCGTCATGGCTGCTGCCTCGCTGTTCGCTTCACCAAAATCGGAATGGACAGGAATAAACGGAGCTGTAAGTATTTAATTATGCTGCGTTCGACAATTTAATGTGCCATTCTATGATTAGTGAGCTCGTACGCACCTCTAGCCGCGAAAAAAAATGTTGCACAAAAATTGCGTGTCAGTACTCCCTTCAACATTTCGCTCGTACTTGTTGGTCGAGGATTAAGAAAAGAAAGAGGAGTTAACTTTATTGAACCCACAAAAATAAAATAAAAGTAAGTGCAGCAGGAGTTTAGCGGTTTGTTTCTCATACGTGTTGAAATGGCGATTTTTGAAACATGTAATTTTTTTTTACAGTTAGCGCATGTTCGTAAGTTTACTCAGCAAACAAGCAATCAAACTCGTCATAACAAAACCGACAAAAAGTTCACAATTAAGAAATTTTGAATACTTCTACAAGTTTTATTCCGCAATTACACCAACATATTTGAATTTTGTTACCAGAAGACATTCCACAACAAAATTACTAAATGGGACCTGCTGTCCTACGAGCACGACAACCCACTGTCAGTCATACATTTTAGGCATGTAAAATACTTCGGCTTATAACGACTTATTAGTAGATGTTAAAGCATGACAGAAACCGCCAATTATTTTTCGCCGCAGATTATTGGTAACCAATCCAGTGTATTCTGCTGCACCCGGACGACCAGAATCCCGAGCCAATCTGAGCTCTCCTTAAAGGTTGTGCGTGGTAAAGCTAGGATGTTTAGTGTTTTCTTGGTTTTGCAACAAAACTATGTTTTAATCAAGCCATTTCAGGCCAAACTCCGCCAGCCGAGGGTGCAGGGTACGTCCAAAATATGCCATACAGACAAATCCAAAACGCGCATGTTGGTAAACCCAACTGGAGTATTTCGAGATTGCTAAGGCTTGGTAGTCCCGCTGCCTCTTCCTTATTAGTGCAATCCGCTTCAGTTTTCTTTCTTCTTTTTCGCCCGCTTTCTATCTCTCAGTTGCAAACGCCATTTCCGCACTTTATTTTCTACCGTTATCTCACATACACACGGAGGAAAGATAACAGGGAGGAATATCCCTTGGCTGCTAACAGAGGGATATTTGCCGCTTTCGTGCCAATAGCCTGCTCGCTTCAAGATCAACTTCCATTCAACCCTATTCTATCAAAGCAAATTATGCTCTCATGGGCGCATACCCTAGCAACGGTGGTCCACAGCAGGCGAGATTACGTTCCCTTGGGGGTACAACACGTCGCTTCCTCTACGCACCCAGCGCCCCACACTGGTTCGCATAGAACACTTCTGTAGTTTTGAGCAACACATAAAACAACCCCGTTGATCGGCCTCACTAGTCTTGGGGAGAACAGCCGATTCAACCGCGAACGAACTCCAGCAGCGCCGAAATTGCTGCCAGACCCGAAGTTTTTGTTTTAAGGCATGATATTCTCTTGCATCATTTTCCGCATTCTTTTAGTAAATAAGGCTGGTTTGGTATCTTTCAGGTCTAACTAGAAGCGGTGTGAACGACACCAACATGTCTAATTTCCTGCGTCCCACGGGAAGTGACTGGTTTGTACGTATCTCGGAACCAAATATTACCACAGAAATAAAAAAATCCGGGGGGGGGGGTTAAGCGTTGCCCAATGCACTTGTGCGGGTATCTGTTAAGACCCTTGCTAGGCTTAGCTGTAAGTAGAAGTAACTATAAGTCTATAGCGACTTGTAAACATATATCAAAATTCATTCAACGCCAATCTCAATCTACGGGTTGCTCAAAGACTCCAGTTTGCTCACAGGCTTTTTTAAACCTTTGTAAGACTTTGAAGGCAAAAGCCCCTTTGGACCTTCTGCTGGTCTGCTGTTGCATATTCGATGGGACTTAGAGGCCCAGTCCCTTACCTCTTTACCGGACACTGGACAGCACCCTCCGAATCACGTTCGAAGAACCACCGGAGGTAGTTTCATGTCTAGGAGTGGTTCGTAGTGTACGTGCGAGCTTCTGTTCCCTTGTCGGTACAACACCTCCACTTCCTGTACGCACCCAGTGCGGCCTCCTGTTTCACCTTGAACTCTCCCTATATTGGTTTGGGCAACTATTAAAGCAGTCCCGCTGTTCGGCATCAGTAGCCTACATGACAAACCTCCAAATTTTATTACCATCTCACATAATCTCATTGATTCCTGGTTTATAATCTCATGAATATAGTCAGCAATCAATTTTTCATTTGTACTGTTGTGATTGCCCTCATCCAGAAATTCACTTGATACCCACACAACGCAACAGCATCATTGTGAATTTTAACGCAATCTGTGACTCACCGTGACTATCTTGAGATTATAACGAGGACGCATTTCTTATTTGTCCCACATGATTTTCCTCATGGAGGCATTTAATTTGACACTCCAGGCGTCCTAACGGCATCCCTTTTCGTTCATCATAACTATCTCATGATGCCGTCATTATTTCGGCTAAGCGAGCGTCGCAAGGACCCTTCATTTGACACCTCATTTGCGCGTCTGATTTCAATGCCCGCTATGAGTTCGCAAAGTTTAACTGCTCTTATTAGTACTGATCGTCAAAGCAGACTTTGATTTGCCCACGTGGTTCCCCTCACTGATACCTATAATATGACACCCAAATCCCCTTAATGACATTTAGGACTACCCATGACTATTTTGTGATGTGGTCATTACCTCGGCTAAACGCCTTCCTTTTTCATGGGATGCCTCATTTCGAGTGGGCGCGCTTTGCAAGGCGCGCAATTTCCGCGCACGCGCAAAAAAAGCGCAGCGCAACAATGGGTGAGATCATAGAGTTAATACTGGGCGAGATTATCAATCGGCAATCCAGAAGTTCAATTTTGCGCCGCTAGGACTAAAATCTGGCGCTACTGTCGCTTCGAAAACTAAAACTTCGGGCCCGGGAATATCGCATTGCACGTGCGACAGCGGCCTCCCTACTGTTTCTGCGTTGCTTTCACGCAGCGTACTCCCCTGCTGTCGGTCCTACTTTGTGTACTTCCCGATTGTATGTCCCTCATAACACTTTACATGCGACATAGCGATTTGAAGCTTTCGCCTTAGGACCCAACCAAGTAGAGGCTTGCAGTTTCGCTGCAAAAATTCTATCAGATAATGGTCGTATGTGTGTTCAGATCTCAAAAATGGGGTCAATATGCCCTAATTCTGTATATTGGAACGGAAAATGGTGTTGTACAATAATTTCCTCACTGAACGAGGACAATAGTCGGTGCAATGAGTTCTTGGGCTCTCAGGTGACCACCTTTGCCCTTTTTTTGATAGAGGCTTGCATGTTGGGGCTTGAAAGGTCGTTGGATTTCTCGGGCGGCAATGGTAGTACTCACGCACGACTTGTCCGAAAAGCAGTCTCCTCTTGTTTTCCCATGTAGCCACTTTCTCATGTATTACTTTAGAAAAGCATGTTAGAATTGCTGGTGTTTCGCGTCAGAACTAGTGACTCTACGCCCCCGGCCACGGAGTCCGAAAAGGCGTCTCCTTTTACCCGCTACTCAGTACGAGAGCGGCGCGAGCCTTCGGGCAGCCGCAACGGGCGCGGCCGTTCCTGTTACCACCTCGAGCTGGGAGTGGGGGTCCCATCCCGGCGCGACCCCGGCGTTCGTCGGATGCGGCTGCAGGCTACCCCCTGGACTGCCACGCTGCTATGCTGCCCAACCGCGAGAGACTCGGAACCTGTGCAATGTGTTTGCGCTTTTGTAGGACGAGCATCGCAACCGCAGCATCGTGTGGCGAACCTTGGTGTGGACTGGCGTAGGAGTGGCGTTCGGTGGCAGTTTTGCTGACTTGAGGCGCTGTGACGAGTGTTGTGTAACGTGGCAGTACTTTAGCTCAAGGGGGGTCCAGTCTTTAGGGGGGAGGAGGGTGGAAATCATAGAGATAATATACTTATTCTAGAGCGAAAGCGCACAGCTGAGCCAATGGATTAGAACCGTATGACACACAGTGGCAGACATAATAGAACGATTTAAAGGTTGCCAGCTGAGCTTTTGCTCACTAAAAACGGCGAAAGCGATGGGTATTAATCTGGCCACCTGTTGCTGTTGCGTTTCCGCGTCCGGCTTGCGAAGCATGCCGGGATTCATTGTAAAATGGCGGCCCGCTGGCCAGGCGTATTTTGTGTAGGCGTCGTCGACAGCATTACGTAGTTTATGCCCTGTGAGTTGGTAACCAACATATTTTCGGTTTAACGCGTGACTTATATGCACTGAGACTACATAAGAGAGACGTGGCAACGCTCACACATTACTTGCGCGCAAGCTCGAATGCGACAGATGGCATGTGCGAAAACGCCAAGGTATCAGCTTATCCGTACTCAGGCGCACAGAAAATTAATCTCCGTCGTAATCTCTGTGCATTTTTGCGCCGTGCCGCTTTATTTGCCTTTCTGTTACATTTTGCGAGTCGCTCAATGCTTTTCAAACTAAGTGAAGTGAACTGCGGCGGGTCGCCGCATCCTTCACTAGATTGGCTGGGCAGCACAGAATGCCTCTCCGCTCAATGTACTCCCGGACTCTCGGCTACAGGAACTAAAGATGCTCCCTTTGCTTAGAAATGTGAACCCCTCACACGACTAGGGTCGCCTACAAGCACGGGCTCAAGCGCTCTGCACCACCCTTGGTGGGGATCATGCAGTTATCTACACTGACGCCTCCCTACATCGAGGACAGTAGTAAGCGATCATCGTAGCTACCTCCAGAACCAACCTTCTTGCGTGTGCCTCACTGAAGACCCAAGACATGATGGCAACAGAAGAGGCAGCCATCGCCTTGGCTCTCACCCAACCAGGGGTTCTGAAGGTAGTAACCCATTCCCAACAAGTCTACCGAAATTACCAGTCGGGTTGGCTGTTCCAACGTGCACAGCGTGTGCTAAACTCACTTCCCAAACGGTTCCATTCAGCTCATCTGGACACCCGCGCATGCTTCCATGGATAGAGGGCAATGAATACGCGCACTAACAAGCCTGCGCTTTTACCCCCCTTGCTATGGAGCTGCACGAGGAAAGTCACCCGCTTGTCTCGTGCACGGACATAACCCAGCATTATCGCCTTCAGATACAGACCCTACCTTCGCCTTACCATGATCTTTCCAGAGAAAAACAAATACCTTACGGCTCATACAATCTGGCTTCTTCCCACACCCGACGCGTCTTCACTTAATGCACCCGAATCGCTACGACCCCAATGTAAATATTTCTCATAAGTAGGAACACTCCGCTACATAATCGGGGTGTGCAACTTTAGCACTGAGCACCCTCCTCTCTCTCCGTCAACTACCCAACAAGAGCGATTGAAGATGCTGCTGTCCAGCTCTTCTCTGCTTAGCCAGCTACAGTTGGTTGGCAGAGCACAGGCGGCGTGGATTGCATATGTGCTCCAGTGAAGAAGGAACCACTACCCTGGACCGCAATATGAGCCGTTCATAAATCTGAATAGAAGTATTTCGTCCTCATCCTCCTCCTACTGCTTTTTCGTCATCATCATCATCATCTTCTTCTTCTTCTTCTTCTTCTCGTCCTCCTCCACCGTCTCGGCCGCCACTTTCGTCACCTCCGTCCGCGGCGGCAGAGACGTAGAAGTGAGATCGTCTAACAGCGGGTTTGAGCTTTCTTTAAGTTTATAAAAACGTTCACTCGTGTGCTACACCAATGCAACTCAATCAACCACCGTTCATGCATCATCATTGATTTAACCTTACCAAGAATATCTCTTTGAAGCAACAAAGGGTGTGGTTAAGTGCATTTCACTTCTCTCTGGTTTCATTATTTCCAGAGCGACATGAGTGAATTTAAAGGACGTCGCATGGGTAATCGTTCTGGGTGCCATTTACAGCTTTGCTTTCCAACCACATTTAGAGGGTGAATTGGCACGATTTTTTCGCCGCTGAATCATGTGCTTGTTTGCTTGTTTTTTCGAATCATGCGCACATATGCGTGTTTTTGTGTTCCTTTTTGCATTAACCAAGTTGAAGTCTAGCGTGTGTTTCGTCTTTTCTTTCTTTGTCCAGTGTTAAATTTCGCTTGGGGCTCCATCCTGGATACGTGCTGCTAAGACGAATGGGACGGTTCTCAAGAAATTTACGTACACAGTTTTGGGTCCTCTGACTATGAAAGGACTGAGCTAAATCCTCGAGAATAGCAGCCTGACTAACACGATCGAAGGCTTTGCGCATGTCAATTGAAAGGACGTAGTCAGGGTTACGCACCCGGGAGGTGCGTTTGAACACTCGGTATAGCAGCCAAAAACAGTCGCGGGTACTGAGATTGCGACGAAAGCCCGTCTGCGCCGGATATAAGCATGGTGAGACATATTTCAGATGATTTTGAAGACGATAAATAATGATGCGTTTTATGAGTTTCCCAAGCAGCGTGGGTTAAGGAGATCGGTCGGAAATTAGAGATATTAGTGGGATCTTTGTTCGGTTTTGGTATCGGATGAATGAGCGTAAGTTTGAGTTGTTCTCGAACTTCTCCGGTGGCCCAGTAATCATGAACAAGGTCCAAGATTGCGGCAATGGTGAAGTCGTCTGGATTACGGAAGTGTTGCCATGTGATGCCATCATGTCCCGCCCCCGAGCGTTGTTTGCCATGGAAGAGCGCAGCTTGAAGTTCGGCAAGAGTAAAGGGCCAGTCAAAGCCCGCGGAGTGAGCTGGTTTGGTGATTACTGGTAATTGCGGATGCTGATGGAGGGAGGCGTGAGGTAAGGAAGTCGTGATTAGCTGATGCTCGACCGTTGTTGGTGGATCCTTGAGGGTGAGAGAGGCAAAATAACGAGATTTCTGTTTGCCTTTTATTAAAAAGGGTTCGATAAAGGCCCCACAATTTATATAGCACTCTTTTCTGCGTTACGTTATCGCAGAGGCTGTGCCAGTGCTCAGTTGATAGTACTAATTGGTATTCCCGGATCAGCTTGTACTGGCGCCGTAGCGCTATAAGGTCTGGATGGCGTTTCCCGTTATGGGAATAACGGACAGTGAATATCTGTGCCCGTTTCTATAGGTTGGCCATATTAGCGTCGACGGCTGGTGTTGAGGAGTCGCATTTAATATCTTCAAGTGCACTATCCCCAGCCGTATGAATGGTATTGACGAGCTTCGAGAGGGTTATGGGACTTGCGAGAAGCCCCAGTCCGTGCGTGTGAGCCATTGGCGGGTGCGAAAGCCTTTGCCGTGTAATGCAATGAGTATAGGGAAATGATAACTCCAAGTTGTGGAATGGGGGGCCCATTCGCGAACGATACGGTAAGATGCTATGGTGAGATCACGGGAGGTTTTCTGCTGGGAAGGAAGGAGGCAAATGCGGGTAACCAGAGTAGGGTCGTTAAGAAGTTGAAGCCCACAATCGTCAATCATGGTTTCAAACCGAGTTCCCCGGCCATCCGTAGGAGGGTAACCCCAAGTGGTGCTGCGGGCGTTGATGTCACCGCCTATGAGCAAAGGAGTTCGAGGAAACTGAGACACCAGGAGTTGCAGCCAGTTATACAGAACATGCTTTTGAGAACCACTAACCGGACGGTAGTAAACTGACGCCGCAAGCAGATCTTTACCGTCCGGCAGCTTTATATGCAGTATAACGACCTCGTGATCCTTATAACACTGCCCAGGAATACTGGCACGGCGGCATCCAAGATCTGAACGAACCAGTACCAGTACCAGTGGCTGAGAGGGTGGGCCTTTTTGTTAACGTGAGTAATCGCTGGTTCTATTAAGGTAGTGTATCATCGAAGAGAGGGGGTAGCGTGGGTTTTCTGATGGAAAATAAGAAACGGTAAAATTTGGGCACATTAGCGGCGAGAATATATCCTGCTTGAAAGTAGCTGCGGCCGTTCCGCTATAGAGCTCGCAGTGATTGCTCTATTATGCGGTCGTATCGCGTACTGTTACCTTTCTTGCTGGTTGCCTGGCCTCCTCCGCAGGTATATCTGGCAGATATTTAGTAATGTATTCGGTCATGACTGCAGTTAGCGTATTCGGCACTAAGCACACGGAGTTTCTCCATATCCGGGAAACGTTCGCGGCGTTCCTGTTGGAGGTCGGCTCGGATGAATTTGAGAACTTGCATTAATTCATGTGCTTCAGAAGGTGGTTGGGAGGTGGGGGTGCGTTTGCGACTCATGCTGGCTGCGCCGAGAAAACGATGCAGTAGCCGAACGTTTTTGGAGTATCTGCTGCTGCAATGGGCAACGCTGGCATCTCCTCCCGCGCGGCGGCGAGTTCCACTTCGAGCTGCCGATTCCCCTCGCGCCACTGTTTCAGCTCTGTGAGCAGGTCGTCGAGCTGTCTTAACCTGTCTTGATTGACAAGATGGTTTGTGTCGGACGGCGTCGAACCTTCCATTACTGGTCAAGAAAGCGGCACTGCCTGATCTGTGCGGAGGCTGGTGTGTCCAACAACGCGGTCTGCCCACGTAATGCCTTCCTCGATACGCGAAGTGGTCCGCGGAGGGGTCAGTGGGACATTTTGGATCGGCAGCCATTTGGGCCATCCTGCTTGCATGCGGCGCAAAATAGCGGGCGCTCGCAAAGCCGCGTCTCGTCATGTATACGGCCTCATTATTTGCAGGAAGGTTGTTGTGGGAAGCATTTAGACATATTACCAACCGTGTGGCCGCTCAAGCACACCATGCGCTTGGGTTGATACGGAGCCACTTCGACGATTGTCATGTAGTATCCCGTGACACGTAAGGGTGTGGGGGAGTCAAAAGTCAAAACGGCCCGATTAGTTTTGCCAATGCGCTGGACTGCTAGAACACCTGCTTCCTTACAGCGTAGCCATTGCAGTACGCCTTCGTTGGTGTCGTTCCACTCGACCGTTATGACGTTAAATGTTAGTGCGATTCGGTAGGGGTTTGAGCTCAATGGGTAGAGTAACCTTTATGGGTACAGTAACAGTTAGCTCACAATAAACGTGCAGCGTGTTCCTTATCTTAAAGCGTGATCTGACTAGAGTTTCCAGCGAGGTCATAGCGATCCGTGGAAAGTTCTGCTAATTCTAAGGTAGGGGTGGTGTCTCCGATGAGAGAAGCTAGAGCGTTCTTAGGAATATCGCGAATAGAGGTTTTAGAGAGTGGCCGAAGAAAGAGAAGTTCCCGGAGTCTACTCACCCTGTCCAAACGGCTGATGACACTTTGCTTGGCTGGCTTGCGACGGGTCCACGCTGTTATCCATGGACCACCTTTGTCTGTGCTGGCGGCGTCGTGTTTCATTTCATGAGCGTCGTCGTTGTCGAAGGCTGAACTCGCCGGCATCTGGGGTTCATTTGTTGAAGGTGGAGTCAGTACACGTTGAGCTGTAGCGGACGTCGAGGCTCTGGTTGTAGCCTGTGGCGCCTATCTGTGCAATGCAGCAAGCGCCGGCCGGAGCAGCGTCATTTGCACCGACGCCATCATGGCACGCCGGGCGGGAGGCGGATACAAAGACATGCTCTCTTGGGAGGTCTGCACCCTAACCCTAGGCGGGGCTAGCGTTAATAGCAAGTTTAACGACAGAAGGTAACGGCGAAGTTGAGTTGGCATCGCCAAGCAGCCGCTTACGATTTTCGGGGTCCAGGTCGATGAGTCTGGTCGGCCTTGTGACTCGTGACGGCGAAGCGAGCTCGATCCCGTAGATGAGGCGCTGGTTGTCCCACAAGAAGCCTACCGACGGACTCCCGCTAAAGCAACCTCACCCCCATAACCACCCTTTCCACTCAGTCAGAAATAGAGAGAAAAAAATGTATACCCCAATGACGACTACAAGGAACTGCAAGTGAACGTGCTCAAGGGCGTGGAAATGTCTGCGCAGGAGGCCGCCTGGTTCTGGCTGCGGCAGGAAACTAAACATCCCCCTCGCGAGGGGCACGATCAAATGCAGAGCATTTCCGGGGGCGCACGACGTTAAGTAGTTTGCGTTACGTTAATGTTGTTGCACATGTTGCTGTTGGTTGTTGTATTGTAATTAAATGAGGGGGCGTAATTACGTGGTCACGTGACATCATTTATTAGCATGTGGGTATGATTATTGTGGCGCAGTGGGAAGAGCACCATGTACCTCGCGTTCCGCCCACAGGTAGTGAATGCGTTGTATCAGCAGCTTCTTGACGTAGTTTGAATGAGTCAAGGATATAGCGCGTTCGTAGCCCTCCATTCTGTGTCGCCGTTCCGAACGGCCGTGTTTTTCTATGCTCTCTGTTGGGAACAGCGCATCGGCCTTGTGCCGAGGTTCTACTTCGTCCGGAACTGACATGGATAACTACAAGATCATTCTTCCCCGTCTCCCAACCGGGAATGTTGTCCTGAACACCGTTCTCCTGCATGCGGACTTGAAAGGTCGTCCATACCGTGCTCCCGACTTTAGGGATGCCCTGGCTCGCGTGATAAACCTTCGTGACGTAGTGTGCTTTGGTCAATACCAAATGAGTCACGTGTGGATGCTTACTTGCGCCTCGAGCGTCGTAAAGCACAAGTTAGTTCAGCTTGAGCACATCACCGTCAAGGGACTCAAGTGTATGGTGTTTGACCCGAACACAAGGAACATCAAAATGAAGCTACTCTGGGTGCCCCGTCATATGGAGAACCGTCGGATTACAGAAGCTCTTGAGCCATTTGGGACTACCCAATCCGTCGTCCGCGAAATTTAGTGGTGTCCAGGTATGGACCACATGGAAACTTGAGCTCGGGAAGTGTCCCTTATGCTTAAGGACGGCGTCTCTGTCGCAGAGGTGCCGCGTATGATGGACATTTATGTAAGCCAGTGCCTTGTTCTGATTCCTGGTCGACCCCCTCTTTGTCTGCGTTGCAGCAGGATTGGACATGTGCGGAGACAGTGCCGAACACCCCGGTGCAGCGAGTGTAGGCGATATGGTCACACCGCTGAGAGATGCGTCATGACATACGCTGACAAGCTCCGCCAAGGTCAGGAACCATCGACCGATGAGGACCTCTCCGCCCATGTAATGTACGTCACGGAGGTCGTTGATGCGACAGGGGAGATTAGCCAGTCGATGATGTCGCAAAAGATGACGGCTGTGCCCACGGCTCCTTCAGCAGGAGAAAACAAGGATATGTGTCCACCTCCAGTGTCCCCAGATTGTGAGCAGGATGGGGGCTCCCATCACAGCCAGTCTAAGGCAACGTAATGCGATCAGCAGCAGGAAGAGCAAATGGACACGCATCTACTGCCTCCAAGTAACGCGGTGGTTGACGACCACACTGTAGTGCCCCTTCCGGCAAGCGATAGCGATCGCAGCGACATGTCTTCTGGGGATGTTGAAGCTGACGATGTTTCATACCCATCGTGGGCGGATGCCTCGGTACTGCCTGAGGACGTTTCGGGTGCCAGAAGTGGACCGACGAAGCGACCAGCTCCAGCTGACAGCGAAAACAAACCATCCATTGCCGGCAAAAAGCAGGCGTCCACTGTTTTGGACCATGCTGACACGGCCACCGGGGTTAGTGAAGGCGTGCCGCTGGCCGGCTCCAAGAAGCAAGTTAAGCCTCAATCGTCCAAGGCGTGCCGCAAGGGTGGTTCAGCTGGAGGAGGAATTACGTAAGCTCCTCCAACGGGATGGCAAGTGTCACGGCATTGCACGCTGCCACACTTAATATGAGAGGACTCAGGAACAGGAGAAGACAGTATCAGCTCTTACGTCTCCTTAAACGGACGGACGTAAGCATTGCCGCTATTCAGGAGACAAAGCTTTGCGGTGATCAGGACACAGCGACCGCATTAGAGCCATTTTTAGAACATTATAGTGCATGTGTCACTCATTCCGCAGGCTTGTCTGGCGGATGTTTTCTCTTCATCAGCAAGCAAGTAGGGTTTTCTTGTCTTTCCTGCACTGTAGATAATTCAGGGCGTTTGATTTGCTGTGACCTTGTCCTTGGGGGTGTTGAATGGCGTATCATTTGCCTCTATGCACCAGTTAATTGTCGAGAACGTAATACCTTTTTCTTGTCGCTGGGGCAGTTCCTTCGAACACAACGAAAGCTTCTCTTTATGGGCGATTTCAACTGTGTCTGCAGTGAGCATGATCGTTCTATGCCAGCTGCGCCCTATGACCGCAGTGCAGCCACACTGGCCGATTTAGTGCATGAGCATGGTCTTGTTGATGTCGGCCAGATGAAAGGAAGTGCAGTGCACTGTACTCATTTTCAGTGCAGTTTGAATGCCCGCCTTGACAGGATATATATATATATCAGCAGAGGAAGTTTCTGGCGTTTCGGACTATAATGTATGTCCAATATATTTTTACTGACCACTGTATGGTATCAATCTACTTCGGTAGGTCAAGACCACGTAACAAGCCCACTCAATGGGATCTGTTGAAACTTAATACCTCTCTACTGGCTGACGAAATTTTTTGCAAAAGGGTATCTGATTGCTTACAGCATATTCTAGCAACTCCCGAATTATCTCTTTATTAGAAATGGGATCTCTTTAAACAGGAAATTAGGAATGACGCAATAGAGGAGTCAGCTCGGCTTTCGTTTTTAAAACGCTTTCATGTACGTGAACTTTCCCGTACATTGGTGGCGCTTCACGAACTGGAAGCAGTCAATGCGGGATCAACTTTGGAAGAAATTGGGATTGTTAAAGGACAATTGCAAAAATATGTCACTGAAAAGTATCATGGTGCCTTAATTCGGTCCAGAACTGAAAGGTTCTTTGATAGTTATCCTTCTCGCCGGTGTCTTAGGGATTAGCGCCAATCCGCACTTGCAAAGGAGATAATTTAAATTTATTATAACGGTGTTATGTATACCGAAGCTAATGAAATAGTCAGTGCTTTTCACGCACATTACAGCACGTTATTTGGGGGGTCCAGTATTAATACTCCACAATTAAAGTTCCATTCCCTCATTGACTTACTTCCCAGGCTTACAGAGGACGAGTGCATGATGGTGTCAGGGCCTATTACACTGGAGGAAGTTAAGGATGCCATCTCCGCACTTAAGACTAACAAGACACCAGGGCCAGATGGCCTTGGTGGGGAGTTCTATCAAACGTTTCCTAGTATCCTTGCTCCAGTTCTCTTGGACGTATTTACGGCTGCCTATGATCATAACATCTTGCCGCCAACCTTTTATTCAGGACACACGGTGCTAATCCCCAAAACTGCGAATGCAGAAAAACTAAGGTATGTAGAGGGTTACCGACCAATCTCCCTCTGCAACGTTGACTACAAAGTTTTTTGCAAAAATTTTATCTAGGCGCCTTCAATTTGTAATCACTAGTTTAGTGGGGTCCCACCAAACTTGTGGTATTCGGGGCAGGAGCTTTCACACAAATATTCATATCGCTCGTTCTGTCTTGGAGTGCGTGTCCGATTCGGTAGATCGGGTGGCCCTAAGACAAATTGACCTTGCAAAAGCGTTTGATCGGGTTTCTCATGATTTCTTATTCGCACTTCTGGCAGCAGTCAACTTAGGTGATGTGTTATATAAGAGCATCAAGCTGTGCTATGATCGGTGCAGTACACAGCATATCGTCAGTCGTATTCTGTCTGAGCCGATTGCAATCAAGTCGTCTGTCAGAAGACAAATTGACCTTGCAAAAGCGTTTGATCGGGTTTCTCATGATTTCTTATTCGCACTTCTGGCAGCAGTCAACTTAGGTGATGTGTTATATAAGAGCATCAAGCTGTGCTATGATCGGTGCAGTACACAGCATATCGTCAGTCGTATTCTGTCTGAGCCGATTGCAATCAAGTCGTCTGTCAGACAAGGCTGCCCCCTGTCACCATTGCTGTTTGCATTGTACCTCGAGCCTCTTTGTCTCAGCATTCAGCAGAGTCAAAGAGTGAAAGGTTTTTGCTTACAATCGTGCGAAGTTAAGATGCTTGCTTATGCAGATGATATAGCGTATTTTTGCGCTGACAAAAGGAGTGTCCAGGAAGCCCTTACAGTGACCAAGCAGTTCTGCGATGTGTCTGGAGCGGATGTTAATATGGAATAAACTAAGGGATTTTGGATCGGACAATCGGGAACAAAACCATCCAGATTTGCTGGTATTATTTGGGATAGCGCCCCGCTTCAGTACCTCGGCGTGCCGTTACATCAAATACGGAACACAGGGCCTCATTGGTCATCAGCGCTCACGCAAGTTAAGCGTGCGTCGCAGGCATGGAATGGGCGAGACCTCTCTGTGTTTGAACGTGCAAGAGTGTGTAACATCTTCCTTGCCACAAAGCTCCTTTATGTGCTTCAAGTGCTTCATTGTGCGCGAGCAAAAGTTCAGGCCCTACATAGAGTTTTTGCAACATTTGTGTGGGGCTCTCAATGGGAACCTATTCGCAGGGACAACTTGTTTCTTCCTTTAAAGGCAGGGGGTGTTGGGCTCATGCATTTGTTTGTGCACCAACTTGTGTCTCGTTTTTTCTTCTACAAATTGGTTGATCACCCACTTTTACTAACTGTACTTCAGCAGCGCATAAGTTTCCATTTGCCTTTTTCGCTTGTATGTACGGGCGAAGTCAACAAGAAGCCTCCATGGGGATTTCTCAAAGAGGTCGTGGAGTCATTTAACTTTCTTACCGCGCGGTATTCCTTGGAATATCTGTTCAGCCTGTCAAAGAAAACTATGACAAACACTCTTATCGAAAGTCTATTCCCGGTGCCTGTTTATCGCCAGCCTTACTTAGGCCACCAGAAAAGCAATGTTTTAAAACGCGTAATGAGCATGTGTATCCCGCCAAATGCAAAAACATTTTTCTTCAAGCTTCATTCTTCCACACTCCCAGTTAAGACATGGCTACGCTAAAAAGGAAGGTCTATTCCTTGGTCGGACGATTGTCGCCGCTGTAATCAACCAGAGACAATTGATCATTGTTTTGTGTTTTGCCGGGACGCTGTGTTCTTCTGGGACGTTTTGCAGCGGACACTAAAAAAGGACATTGACATCACCCCGTACACCATTCACTTCCTGCAATTTGAAAATGTTAATCGGGTGCCATACGACGTTTTCGTTCTCCTAGGATTGTTTAGCTTGTGGAAGTGCCGCATGACTGATCTGCATGCGGAACCCCCTAAGCCGACCAAGTGCATCTTTCGGGAACAGGGAGCGTTGGTGCGGCGCGTTTATGCTGCGCAGAGTGATCCACCAGAGTGGCTGCCTTTTTTGGATGCGTGCGTTTGCTTGCCTGAGTTTTTATCTTTGTTCCACTGATGTCCTTGCCCTTTGCTGTCTGTTAGTGTTTATATTGTGTGTTAAGTGTCTTGTCTTTTGAAGTTTTCTAAAATTTTCATGCATTAAAGAAAAAAAAAAGTCGGCTTTGTGGCGCAGTGGGTAGAGCACCATCTACCTTGCGTTCCGCCCGCAGGGTCGTGGGATCGAAACCAGGCGCCGGTAAGTATTATTTTTTTATATAGTGTAGGGGGAGGGGTGCGGACTACTACGGACAACTAGAACGGGTGACATCGGGAGTTAAAGAAATGCTCTGCATTTAAAAGACTATTTGGCCTGAAAATTTTGCGCATAGATGATCAGCGAATCGGGTTCACCGATGGTGGCTTTTCTTTTCGCGCCGTATTTAAGGCTGCTACTTCAGGTGTTGTTCTGCGCCATTGGCTGAGTCATTTTTTGTGTTTTTTGTCCTGGCGGCGAGCTTCAACAGAGCTAGTTTAGTGGTTAAGCTGGCGACGTCGGCGGTTCCTCAGGAACCGGGAATGGCCAGCGTAAGCCCCCTGCTTGATTCCGAAAAAACTTACAGTGAGCGATGGAACAGTACCATACACGCAGGGGTTGTTTTCGGGAATGGCGTCAGGAGGCTAAAGGAGAAGAGGTCCAATGGGGTCAACGGATCACGAATATGCGGGCTACTCCGGTGGTCGAGAGAAGTTTTCTTAAGGAGGCGCGAGCGGTGGTGCTTCCTTTAGGAAAATTTACTCCTACAAAGGAATGTCGGGCATATTAGTGATCCGTTTCCCCCATTGGGCATTTCTCTTTTGAGCTCCTGACGCCATCCCCCAAAACGCCCCATGCGAGTGCGCTACTGCTTCATCCCTCGCTGACAAAGCTTTCCTGGAATCAAGCAGGCGGCCCGCACTACGCATTCGCAGTTCCTCCTGGACCGCCGACGTCGCCATCGAGGCAGCGAGCTAGCCGTGCGCGCTTCCTACCAATGCCCCCTTTCGCAGCGAGGACGGCCAAAAAATACAAAACAAAAACAGGCAGCTTGACTAGGGGATGGAGGCAGGGAGGCCGCGACGGAAAATGGCCGTCTTCAAGCCACGAAGCCCCCACGGCGGTCATCGGAATAAATAGAGGGCCTCACTGGACGTTTGTGACACTGCTGCGCCCTAAGGAATATTCTGCCATAATATTATAACCCATCGAACGACAGGCCACGACACGAGCACAACGCTCTAAACAGGGAACAAGAAAAAAAAAACCCGATGATGACAGTCAGTGTTCATTTGGTCGCACAGTTCCGAGGCATCGTTGAAACGCGGACGAACGGATCCAAGCACGGTCCCACCAGAGTACGTTCCGTCGGCTGTACGGCGCAGGCTCACGCGCCAACACATCGCACATGAAACTGTGACTGGTTTTCGCGCAGCATTGGTGCTGGCCACTGACACACACTGGATCTACTTACGCGAACACAACGCCAAACGAGAAACAACACAGCACACCTCGCTCTTCAGGAAAACCAGGGAAAAAAATGTATTGCCCTTTCACTCTGTCCAGACGGCTGACGTGCGAAGCTCGACGCTGCAGTACACGGAGCGCACAAAAGAAAACACGTTGAACCACAGCGCAAACGACAAGACACAAAACCATAGAAAAGGGGCAGATGAAGCGCTGACTTACAACTGGATTTTGTTTTCTCCATCGACGCCAATACAACGATACTGAAGAAAACAAAACATGAATGAATGAATGACTTTATTGCAGAGAGGAGGCTATAAAGCCCTGTGGGTAGGGAATGGAAAAGAGGATTGGGAAAGGCAACACTAAGTTGTTGTAGTACATCTAAGTAATGTTCAAGCTTCACTGCAGCTATCACTGTAGCTGTCTCTCAATGTCCGGTTGGAGCAAAGCACACACACTGGCCTTCCCCTGAGGGGAGGGGGTGTCCGGCATAGTTCTTTATTGCACATTACGGTTGGTGGGGCAAGATGGATGCGCACCGGTGTTCATTTGCGACTGGTGAACTTCAACAGGTAGTCGGTCAGCCATTAAACCTTTTTATAGAGGCCATTTTTAGGGCAAAGTCTGTGATTTTTTCTAAGATTTCGGGGTTGTCCCGAACATATTCGACATGCTCTGACGCCGACGTCGGAACCGTGGCGCTTGTGACCAACTGCGCACGACCGTCTGAGAAGGCTGGGCATGACCAAATAAGGTAGAACAAGTTGGGTGTTTCGTTGCTGCCAAAGTGGGGGCAGTTGAATAAGGAGGGGCGCCTTGGGTTCGTCCACTTCGAAATCACATCAGGGGTATAGGCCGAGTTGGCATAAACTTTGTTGTCGAAGACCTCTCCTGTTCTGGGAAGGGTCTTTAGTGGTGCGAGGAAACCAGGTGGTGAGGCCGAAGCTAGCCAGTGCCGGCTGAGGGCTCTAGGTTGGCGAAGTTTTTGTTGCCAGTGTTCTTCAGATATGTTCGGTGGGTCAGATTGTGCTGAAGCGGTGTCGAGAATCGGGCAGCGTTGTGCGCCGTTCGGTTGCCGTCCGCTCCAGACGTGTGCGCAGGTGTCCAGACCATGCGTATCGTGATTCCTTCATGAGCCAGGTCCCGTACTAAGTAGATGATGTTCGTGGCCGTAGAGTTAGGCGTTAAGGTCCTATTCAATTCCCGGAGGGCAACGTGCGAGTCAGTGATGATGCCTAACTTCTCTGCGTGGATGGTTGAAAAATGGGTCTGGATTCTTTGAACTGCACCCAGAATTCCAAAGAGTTTCACTTCATCTGAGAGGTCGTAGGTGTTCGTAATGTTGCGAGAACCACCGAGTTGTGGAACCTTGGGGCAAGTCCAAGCAACAGCGGCTGTTATGTCTTGGATAGCGGCATCGGTGAATACATCAACTTCATCGTGGGCTTTGTCGTTGGCCAGGGTGTGGCTGCTCGTTGACGTCGGTTAATTGGTCGTCGTCGAATAGGGCCGATTGCAGGTCTCTCCAAAGGTGGGGTGGATTTAGGAAAGACTGCATGGTCGAAATTGCTGTTCAAGGTGTCCCATTTAAAAATAGCTCGTCCCTGCGGCATGTATTCGAGGTTCTTCTGGAATCGCAGCTTGACTTCTTCGACTAGACTGGTGATCGGAGGAAGTGGCACTGCTTGTTCCAGCACGTCCGTCCTAGTGTGGCGTGGTAGTCCTGTTATGGTATGAATGAGGTGTCTGTTTAATATGGTTAGTTCACTGAGAGGCCGGGGATGGAATTCATATACGGGAAATTCGTAAGACAGTCGGCCGTGCGCAACAGCACGCGCAAGCTTGAGACAGGCGTCTTGGTGTGAGCCACTGTATTGATTGGATAGACGCGTAATGAGGTGCAAGGTGGAGCGCCATGTTGTTCGAAGATGATGGATCTATGTAGTGGGGCTATTGCAGCTGCTAATCTGGAGGCCAACTAATTTGATGATACCATTTCTTGATTCAAGAATCGTAATGGCGATATTGAGGTGGAGGACGTGCGTGGTGTACAAATGGTGCTTTGTACCCGTGGAACTTCATGAGTAGGTAAAAGCTTCTGTTCTTTAAACAAAGGAACAATGCAAGTAGCGCATGCAGTACAGCTGCACAAATAAAAGGCACATTACTATTACACGTTTTTATCTCAAATACATTTTAATACGCGACCAATTACTGACAGTAATAAAAAATTTCCGGTTAAGTAAAGGGAAACAACAAATGCTTTTCCAGCTTTGGCACAGGGTAAAACTAAATAACGCTTGAGTGCCATTCTATAACGCGACATTTTCCGCTGCAAACCCCTTTCATAAAACCCGTGGTGTTTGCTTTGCAAAGTCTTCCAGAAAATGTCTGCTTCGAAGCTCTTCTTTTTCAGCGACAGGGCAAATAGAACTAAATGTCATGCTTTTTTTCTTGCCATCCAGTTCAATGTTCTGAAGGAACGTATGTGGACGAAAGCGGTTTACGATTCGAGAATTTCATCGTGTGCATCTAAAAACATCCTACAGTAAGTAAAACACGTAAACAATGAACTCTAGCATCTGTTATAGAAAAGAAATTTACATAATAAAAAGTGCTCTTTAGCTGAAGCACAAGCTTTGACTCAACTCAACGAAATGTCGACAAAGTTTTGGTTGCAATTTTA
Organism: Haemaphysalis longicornis; assembly: GCF_048455015.1. Lineage (NCBI taxonomy): Eukaryota > Metazoa > Arthropoda > Arachnida > Ixodida > Ixodidae > Haemaphysalis > Haemaphysalis longicornis. The sequence continues at coordinate 110,506,290 of NW_027526204.1, read as the reverse complement.
AACGACTAAATCTTTGTGCCGAAATATGTCTCCTCGTATTTACGATTTAGCGGCACTCATTACTGCGACACTATTAGAAGTACTTTACGAAGTAGGCCGCATAAAAAGTCAGTGCTATACAACGTAGGAAACCAATATATTGGAGAGACAATTTGAAAGGTTTGAGTCCATATACCAGCTAAATTTACCACAAAGCTCGGTTTTCCGAAGAACGTTCGCGTAACTTAAAGGGAAACTGAAGTGATTTATAAACATTGCGGGATTACTAGTGCAATTGTAGTCCGGAGTCCATAGACCATGTTTCGACCACTCTGAGTGCGTTTACAGGAATATATTTAGCACAAAAATCAATTCAAAATTGCTGTCCTCCTCTCTGCATCCTCGCCCATTTTCTGTGGAGTTTTCGCGTGACGTCAGGAGGAAATGACTTGGCTTGACTGCGCTTCCGCACGGTTCGCCGACCTTCCAACAGTCAGTCGGCCTAGTGTTTATTCCGCCGGCCGTCGGCAGGTGGTGGCAATTTTTTCGCTCAGTTGAAACTAAGCCTGGACACATTTGTAAATGGAAGAATATACCTTTCTTTAGTTCGTTAGTTTGTCACTTCATCAAGCTTCAAGTCCAGGTAGCTCCGCACAAGCGCTGCACAAGCGCACAATGCAACGCTGATTGATTTTGATTGTAGGGTTTAACGCGCCGACGTCACGCAGGCGATGAGGCGCGCCGTAGTGGAGGGCTCCGGATTATTTTTGACCACCTGGGGATCTTTAACGTGCGCCGAAATCTCGTACACACGGGCGTTTTCGCTTTTCGCCTCCATCAGAAAAGCGGCCGCCGCGGCCGGGACACGAACCCGCGACCTTGTGCTCAGCAGCGCAACGCCTTAGCCACTGAGCCACCGCGGCGGGTACACAATGCGACTCTTTGCTTACTGGTGCGCTGATAGGAAAATCAAATGAGGGAGAAGTGTCAGCGAAGTCAATATAGGTACTAAGAAAATAAAATCATCTGAAACTTTTACCGCGCAGCGTAAAGCTACGGTGCGGGAAGCACTTTTTGCTCTGGGTGAACAATCACAGCGTTCAGCAGCATGACCACACATCATGCGAACGCTTTTCCGTCTAAGAAACGCAATTGCTTGACGCGAGATATTGCGGAAATTTGGGGGGACGCTTACTCCACGAGCGCTATGCAACAAACAACAGAGTCATCTAAGCTGCTTGAAATGCTAGAAATAAATAAAATTGTAAATTAGTTATGCGTTGCATACTTAATATTTTAAACGCTAGCAGCACTAGTCCGTGGCCGAGTGGTCTGGAGCGCTAGTTATAAGTCGCAGGTTCGAATACCTGAGGGTACATTCTTTTTTTTTGTAAGTTGATATTTTTTTGTTTTTGGCCGATGTTTTCTATACTGCGTTCACCATTTTTCGGCACAACGTTCACAACGGCACTATAAAATATTTCGTGTTTTATAGTGCCCCCAGCGCTTGTCCGAATGCAAACGACGCTTTTTTCACTCAGAAATTAATCAATTTAAGTTAGAAGTTTGATTTTCCCGCTAAATCGTGTGTTTTTTTTTGGCCCGCAATGACATCACAGACCGCCCTGCAGCCTAGGCTAGGGTCTCTTGATTCAAGCGTCCGCCGTACAGGGTGGAGACACGTAAACGCTGGCGCCGCCATTTTGTTTCGCTCGTTCGCCGCCGAAGCAAGTCATTGTATAAAAACCGCGCTAAAATTATCGCCGCAACGCGGTTAACTGGCGAAGTTTGAATCATGGCATCTTTTTCGCGTTGCTGGGTCTCGTGGGAAACGAAAAGAACAACGCGTTGAGCACGTTGACCCAATTGCAGCCGCAGGGGATCGTTCAAGGGTGTCTCCACCCTGTACGCAACACTGGTATCCTGGAATCAAGGTACTCGCGCGTTTGTTTACGTTATTAAACCTAGATGGCGCCACCATACCGTGGCAAGCCGTTTTCTGTCTTCGGTTTTTTTCTTTTTTGACCATATTTAAATCTGGCTTGTTTTTGTTCTGAGAGAAAATCGTTTCGTGAAACAGTGCTCGCTCGACAAATATGGTTCGTTGCGTCAATCAATCGGCCAGTGTCGTCTGAGATAACCCCAAAGCCCCGCAGTTCTGTGCAGCTAAACAAGCATAGTGCGCGCAGTACCAACGTCAGTACGCATCGGTACTTCTATGTTTACATGTGCTTTCGTAACTTACACTGTTTGTCTCACCATTCTTACGGCTTTAAAAAGAATGTGCCCCAAATTTAAGCACAAATAGCTCGTTCAGCAAGCTTATAAACTCTGCCTAATTTGCGCTTGCTTTTGCCGCCCTCCGCCAATCGCAGGGCTGTCTCATGTGACATCATAGGATCTGTTGCGGGAAATAAGCTAGTGGGTCGCATGGCCATTCCCTTTTTTCCTAATTATGCAGCTTATTTAAGCGAAGTTTACGTTAAAAGTAGTGCCAGTATGATTCTAACGAGGCAATCTTTTTAATGAACCAAACTTGTGCTTTCTCTTCATGGCCCCTTTAAGCAGCCGATGGGATCCCACAAACTTCACATGCTGATCAAAATGTCTTCGACTCATTCGGGGCTACAAATAATTTTAGCATAAGTGGTTTGTACTCATAAAGGATATTATGGTAGTCGTAATCAAAAACATTATCAATAGTCGCAAATTTGTAAAATTCTTCATAGCAACCTCTAAACCTTATTCAAGCAGCCCGAATCCACGCAGGCAGAACAGGAAATTCTAATTATACAGCAATAAACACCGCATGTTCCGTTTTCTTTGGAAGGGAATTACCGTATTACCATTGTTTATAAACGTTTGTCGTGTTCTTATCAATTTTTAGTGGTTTGGTATGAAGAAAGCTATCCCGTGTATGACTATTACCACCAAGTCTACGTAATCAAGAGGAAAAAGAGTTGCATGGTGGCCAAAAACCGACAAGAGATCAAAGTCCCACGCATGCAAGCCCAACGCAGGAGGACAATGAAATGAACTGAAGGAAAAAAGCACATAACCCCAGAAGTGAGATTCTAGCATTTTGGCGCCGCATATAAGGCTTGCCGCGCATGGGTGTAGCGTTCGTGTTCCTTTGTTTAAAGTGTAGGCCACATCCGTGTCGTTTGCCTAGTTTGCCATTTTTCGTGCCTTCACCTTTCCCCTTCGAACAAAACGCAAAGAATTTGACCTTCTTATAATATTCCTCCAAAACAGGGTCGAAATCCGAGTACTTTCGTAAGCAATAAAACTTGAGTGACCATAAAAGCAAAAAAACGCAAATATACTGTCCAAACTTGATAATAAATTTATTTTGATAAAAGGCTTTGTCTTAATCAGTGGATTGACCGATAGATTGAGGCGGTTGGTTTGTATACATCACCGGCGTGCCAATACAAACTTCAAGTTGTATGGTTCATTTAACTGTCACGTATTAGGCACGGCGATGTTGGGATATCGCACCAAACGTCGTTACATACGTAACCAGTTGAGGAGAATAATTTTATTCATACTTCTTGGAGTACGATGTTTTACTGCACAGCACGTTCGCGGCCGCTACTGCGGTTTCACATCAGCGCCGGCGTCGTAGCCGAGCGAACGACGACAGAAAGCAGAAAACGGCGGAGGAAATTGTGGCGGACAGCTTGATGAGCCCTCACGAGACGCTCCTGAGCCCGCACGACATGACGCCATAGCAGCGCGTTCCGTCGTGCGCTGGACAATGATAAGCGTTCACTTCCTAAAACGCAGCTCGCGGTTTCTCCCTGAGAAGCGGTTGGCGCCGCCGATGCAGCAGCTTACCTTCGATGTCGTTGAGAGAACCAACGAGTGAGTTCTGCCTATGCGCAATGCAGCACTCAGGAGTAAGTGCTGAACAACGAGTGAGGCATCCGGTTCTTGTGCTTCGCGTCCCCCTCCTTGCGCAGCTCATCCCAACCACGTGAAATCTGCGTGGGAGGCTCAAACACAATTTACAACAACATGCTCGGCGGCGGCGACACGCTGCGAAATAACGGCAAAGTAGCGTGCGCCGCAGTGCATTCGCTGATTACACGATGACTTTCTGAGAGGCATAAGCTATGCGTCGGGACCGGGAAGACTGCAGTTCGCACTGCGCGTAAATTTGTTATTAGGGAGTACAGTAGTCGTCAGCCATTTTTGAAGCCATTTCAGACGCCTCAAACGAAAATTTCTGGGTGCTGATGAGTCCGGCACTTTTGTTATCAATTTCGTGCCTGGAACTCTTGCAAACGTGTGCCAGAAAACCGAGCAAGCATCTATTCTTGAAAGAATTCGTTTGTCAAAGGCGGTAAAGCGATCTCGGAGGAAGAGCGTTTACACAATTTCTTTTGAATTGCACGTGACCTTCTATTTACCGATAAATACACAAAGATGAGGTGCATCGTTCCTTTTTTGCCGTTTGTCCTTCGCTACCGCCGCGTAGTTACTTTTCGTTTAAATAGATTGCCTGAGAATGCCGCCAGTGTTTTCTTTTGAGTGTTCAGTATTTGTTGTTCGGTTATTGGAAAAGTAAAATAATCCCACCAAAGTTATAAGCAGTTGTAGGCGCATCGGTGTATTCATTTGCATCACGTGACGCAAAGGGACTCAGAAGGCTTGATAAAAAACAGATGGTGATTAACATTGATTTGGAAGGCTAGTCTATCGGTCATAAAATCATAAAGACAATACACAACGTGCCAGTACGTTCATTTTTATAAAGATTGAAGGTAGCAACAATTACAGCAAAATTTTTGTGGCATGTTTTTGTAAATTTTCACTTTACTTAATTTCGCAATTTTTACAAAATTTTACACAATGTTTAAAAGTGCTAATTACTTCGCTTGATGTGTGCACCAACCATAACTCAACACAAATATTTCCCAAGACGTGCTTTGTCGACGATGTGAAGACATATTCTTCACTGTGATGTGCTTTATTCGCTACTTCGCATTGTAACACACTAATAAGTAACAAACACCACAATCCTGAAGCACCAAGCTCTAGTCTCCGTCGCACAGCCTAAAATAATGCGACGCCACAACGATGAAACCGGCAGTGCAGCTTTATTTGTAAGTTGAGCGGATCTTGGTTATACGGTAAAAGCTCGTTAATTCGTGCTCGGTCTATTCAAACTTACAGTTGATTCGAAACGCCGCGCTGGTCCCGGCACCGCCCTGTATATTTAAATGAAAAAAAAAATTCCCGATAATTCGAACGCGCCGGTATCCAGACTGGGTCCCATAATTCAAACTGGGGTCCCATGGTTTTTATTGCTCCTCGCAGAGTCAGCCCAGAGTGCAGTGCGTTGCAAATCCAAGCCAAACAAAATTCACTAGAGATGCAAAACAACGAAACTCAAAAACGCAAAAACGTAGCGCATGCGCTACGCTGCAGCAACAGCTTCTTCGCTTCCGCAGCGGGCGTCGCGCCGCCGGAGCCAGTGGTCGGGCGCGTGCCGTTGCAGATTTTCTTTGTGCCGCGATCACTGGTCTGGGCCCGACCCAAGAGAGATGCTCCAACGCATCAAGGTACTCCCGCTGCCCCGCAACGTCCACCCCGATCACAATCCGGGACGCAGGGCGGCCAGGGCCAAGGCCCTCACCGAGGCGCACACAAACGACACAGGCGCCCTCTACGTGGACGCAGCGAGATACCCAGACCGCCCGAACACCTACGTGGCCGTGGCGGTGAAGGCTACAACTGGTGATGTGTACAGTGCGTGCAGTGTCCGTGCTCCGACCGCCTTACAGGCAGAGGAGGTGGCGATCGCGCTCGCGCTAACACACCCGCGGTGTGCCACAGTGCTTAGTGACTCGCGTTCGGCCATCGCGAACTACGCTAAGAACACAGTGTGCGATAGGGCAGTGAGTACAGTGCAGTGTCGTGCAACGTCCGGCGAGCTGGCGACGCCGGTCACCCACATCCGCTGGTTCCCGGCGCACACGAGCGTCGAAGCCAGCAGTCACCCCAACTGCAACGAGACAGCGGACGCCGCCGCGCGAGAACTTTCCAACCGCGAGGCGCCCCACCGCTCCTCCCCGGCGGACGGGCACCCAGAAACCGAACAAGAACACCTCGCGTCGTACGGGGAAACACTACAGTGGTACAGGCTCGGCAGGCGACTCAAGCCGCCCCCCCACCCCAAGCTCACCAGAGCGGAAGCCGTGCTATACAGACAACTACAAACGAACTCGGTGATCACCCCGGTGCTGGCGCGCCACGTGTGTCCAGAGGTCTACGAAAGTGTGCTGTGCAGTGTGTGCGCGAGAACGAACGCAACGCTAGCCCACTTGCTGTGGGGATGTGAACGACACTCGCTGGAGGCAGACGGTGCAACGCGCCTGCCCGAGGACATTACGTATGCCATGAACTCGGGTGAGCACGAGGTGCAACTACGAACTATGAGGTGCAACTACGAACTATCCAGCGGCTCGAGGCTGCTCTCGCACGGCAGAAGCGCAGAGAAGCGTTGTCGGGGGGTCGGCGGGTCAACACCCGAACACCCACCACGCACCGACCGCGCCGACGCCCGCGAGGCACTGCTTCGGGGACGACCTAATACTCGTCTAGGAAGGGCAGGCCCTGCGTGGCCGAGGCCCCTACCCTCCGCAGGAACCTTCAATAAAGTCATTTTCTCTCTCTCTTTCTCTCTGATGACGAGTCGAGCAAAGACTTTGCGTTCTGACCGCCCAGTGTGGCTCGATGTCCTTTCGTCCTATCGCCGCCCGCTAATTCGACCTCCGCTTTAATTCGAGAAATTTAATGGTCTCCTTCCAATTCGAATTAATAAGGTTTTACTCTGCATATTTCAGGAAAAAAATAGAAATAGCGGAAATTAATTATATTTAGAGGGGGCTAAGAGCTTATGAATGGCCGGTGAAGCTTAGGTCGGTGCTGAGGAAGATGCCTGTACCCACTTGCATCTTCACAAACGTTGACCCTGATGTTAATTGAATTTGACTTATCCAGCGACAAAATACAGCGGTGTATTTACAAGAACGAGCCCACGGGACGCTTTCACAACCTTTCACCACAGACCAACCCCTCAGTTTCACGCGATATTCTACAAGAACGCCTTCAAATCCTGCTTCAGGATGCTCTTATGGTTAAGCGGTCGCCACTAACTTTCGGAACTGCTGAAACACGTACCGACCATACGGAAATAAATTGTGATCCATACCAATCTTGGAAGGAGGATTACCAGCGAAGAAAAGAGAGAAAGACAAAACATTTCAATGTCTCAAGTGTGAGAGTGGAACCGTAGTTCGGGTATCCATGCATTACCCTAGCCGTCTTGGCCATTTTCATCAGGAGAGTCTGGTCCTCCGGTTAACAGCTGGTCAACCGTGTCTCCCACAGCTCAGGAAAGGAACCGTGGAGAGAGGTGGTATGGCTGGGTTGTGAGCGCATTCCACAATTATATGCTGGAGGGTACCTAGCTGTGGACAAAATTTACATAGAGCGGTGTACTGTGTGGGAAACAATATATTCATTCGGACCGGGTTAACGTATGTCCCATGTATACTCCTAATTTTCGGAGTGTTGCTTTGTGGGTTTTGCAGGCGTGGGGAAATATAGCGCACCACACAACACAGGAGAAACAAAAGTTCAGAGGAAAGATATGAGCAAATTTTATTTTTCTTGAGCGTTGACGGGGATCACCCCTGAGAAACACACGCCCACACTTTTATTTTGACTGCACAGATCTTGAAAATAGTGCCTCTCGGCGACTAACTACATATTTAGGACATGGGACGCGTCAGTTTGACGTCCAAGTCAAGTTTTGCTCTTGAAATGGTATTTGTATGACAGAGAAATCAACCACAGTTTTTATGTTGTTAGGGGTGCACAAGTTCGCTCGACTAAACTTGTTTTTTCCTTCAAGCCAAGTGCGTCATCTTTGGCTTCGTGATATCTGGTGGGGGTGCGGTGTACATGCACCCTAGACCATCGGAAATTTTCCGAATAAGCTCCCCTCGTACCAGCCGTCGACATCAGGCCTCCCACCCGAGCTCGGCTTACTACCGGAGAAACTGAACGAGGAAGACGTCGAGACCAGCACCATGGTCAACCTGGCTAATCCTCCCATCGTTCTGCAGCAACCCTAGGCGCCCCCATCATTCTGAGGATCCCCTGGTGAAGACCCGGAAGAGTGGCTGGAGATGCTGGAACGCGTCCGATGTTTCAATCGAAATGATGCTGGAGACACGTTGAGGCAAGTGTTTTTCTACCTCGGAGATTCGGCTCGAGTCTGGTTTGAACATCACGAGGGCTCGATAACATCATGGAGCCACATCAAAACGGAGTTTTGTAAACGTTCACGACTGTCGTTCGTAAAGAACGAGCTGAGCTATTGTTGCAGACGCGAAACCAACACCACAACGAAAGTGTTGTAGTGTTCGTTGAGGAATGAAGATGCTGTTCCGACGAGCTGACCCCGACATGGCAGAAATGAAGAAGCTGCGCTTTCTGATGTGGGGTGTGAAACAAGAGCTGTTCGCTGGACTCATTCGGAACCCACCAAAAGCCATCGCTGAGTTAGTGACCGAGGCTTCCATGATCGAGAGGACCCTGTACATGCGTTGGAGGCAGTGAGATCGGCCACTCAACGCGTTTTTGGCGAGCCTGGTCAACGCCCCTGGATTCGCGACCAAAGACTTGGGGGGAACAATCGGCACCGTCGTTCGCGAAGAATTGAGGAAACGTTTCCCAACAACACCGCAACCCCAAGTTGCCTCCCTGACCGACGTCATCAGGGAAGAAGTACAACCCGCTCTGAGATCTTCCACGCCGTCGAAAACACCCTGTGAGCCGCAAGCTATGGCCTACGCCGAATGATAGATCTGAAGATCAAGTCGATAACTTTTTCCTCCGATCACTTCATGATACCTGAATCTAACCCGGAACACGATGCAGCTGTAAGGATCACCGATAATCACGTCACATTGCCACCACGCGCAAGCTTGATGAACACCGTCTACTGTGAAGATGCTGCTCCTGACATCGACGCTATTGTAGAGAGTGACCAAAGATTACTTCTTGACCGTGGTGCCTCTATCCAGAGAGGCATTGCTTGCTTTAAGCTACACCAACCCCACGATTTGGTCACAAATTCCACCAAGGAGTACTAGTATTTAAACAAGGGTGCTGCAATTTCGTTCCTCGAAAAAACTCAAGAAGCAAGTGACGTGATCGCGGTCGCCGACTTTAAACCCGCACCCGAAGATGCCTTTAACCTACCGCCTCCCTTCGACGTGAATACGGCTCCTCAGCAACAAGAACAGAACTTATTTATTTATTTATTTATTTATTTATTTATTTATTTATTTATTTATTTATTTATTTATTTAAAGTACCTTACAGGCCCCTGACAGGGCATTGAGTAAGGGGGGTACATATGAAATGTGCGACATTAACAAGACTTTCAAAAAGGCACTACAAAGAACCACAGTCCAAGAAAACATTATACAAGAAATTAGCCGTAAATACATATGTAGAGAAACGGAAAATACAAAGATAATGTGTGCTATATCTTGCACGAACTAAGACTAAAATTCCGCACATTCAAGATTAAAAGCAAGCATGGGTAAACAGATACCTGATGCAAAAAAAAATGCAACACAAAGTTCACATAAAACAGTGATAACAGATTGGTACTGTATTACGAAAAAAAGTGAGCATGAAGAAGGTTACGGAATGCGTCGCCCTTAGATTCGGCCGCAATGTTATCAGGAAGACCGTTCCAAAGCCTGATGGCCATGGGAAGTGCGGACAAGTTGAATGCATCTGTTTTACCGTACTGGCGGGAAAAACTATGTTGGTTATTTACTCTACGTAAAATGTTAGTCGGAACTTTAAGATGTATCTTAAAGCCTTTGCTGCTTCGCTATTGCGAGTGTTTTTCTTCGAACTCAAAATTACGTCAGACACATCTAGCGAAGCACCGAATAATAACCGAAGATGGAGCCCGACGTACCCGACAGTCACCGTACCGCCTGTCTTCACACGAGCGGGAAGCCATCGGGACACAAGTGGAAGACATGCTTAGTGATTACATTATACCGCCATTGAAAAGCCTCTGGGCTTCGGCGGTCATACAGATGAGGAAATAACACCGCACATTAAGGTTTTGCGTTGACTACCAGCAACTGAACAAAATCACCCGAAAGAAGATATACCCCCTATCACGAATCGACGACGCCCTCGACCACCTCTGCTCCGCGAAGTACTTCTGATCGATACACCTCAAGACAAGTTACTTGCTAATAGAATTAAACAAGAAAGACCTAGAGACGACTGCATTCAAAACCCCGGACGGCCTTTACGAGTTCAAGGTGATGCCGTTCGGGCTGTGCATAGCACAGCCCGAACGTTTCAAAGAGTCATGCACACCGTGTTAGCTGGCCGGTAGTCCTTCATAAACCAAGCTGTTCTGCGACATGGAGCCCCTAAAGTCCTTATGATGGACCGCGGAACGGCCTTTACTGCGCAGCTGATGCAGGGAATCTTACGCTACATCAACACGGATCAACGAAGAACGACGGCGTACCACCCCCAAACGAACGCATGAACGGAACGTCAGAACAAGACGATCCTGAATATGCCGTCTGTGTACGTCGACGTTCTACATAAAATTAAAGCCGTTCCACTCAACGTGAAAGCTGTCGTAAATGCAGATCAGGGATTCCCCATACCGGCCTGTGGCACCGTTATCCGCTTACTGCTACTACCCATCACGCTCTTCGCCTCCCTGTCTCACTTCTCTCTTGATGAATTGAACGGACGTTTGTCCAAAGCAGTTCAAATTTCCCGCCTTCGCAGTGCTCGCGCGCCCCCTGCCCGGAACGAACAGCGCGAGCGGTTCTCGCACGTGCCGGCACCTTACTGCGCAGTCCACAACGCGTTGTTTTTGGCGGTCCCATCTCCCCGCGAAGGGGACTCGAGTAAATGCGTCGCATAGGGGGTGGGTGTATTGCGTTAACGTTTAGTGTTTGGGGAGTTGGTGGTAGTGAATGCGTTGTATCAGCACCTTCTTCACGTAGTTGGAATGAGTCAAGGATATAAGGCGCGTTCGTAGCCTCCCATTCTGTGTCGGCTTTGTGGCGCAGTGGGTAGAGCACCATGTACATTGCGTTCCGCCCGCAGGGTCGAGGGATCGAAACCAGGCGCCGGATAGTATTTTTTTATATAGTGTAGGGAGGGGTGCGGACAACGACGGTGCGGACTACGACGGACGTCAACGCGGGTGACATCGTGAGTTACTGAAATGCTCTGCGTTTAAACTTGGGACGAAATCCCTTCGTATGTATCGTTTGCGTACAACACGGCCATCCAGGAAACTACGCAGATGAAACCGTTCGTGCTTGTCTTCGGAAGAAGGCTGACTACGATTCTTGACGCCATTCTTCCTCACATAGAAGACGACGACCTCAACGCCGACGTTCAAGGATACCTTCAGCGTGCGAAAGAGGCCCGCCAGCTCACTCGACTTCGTACCACGAACCAGCAGCAGCCGGATGCGGGTGCTAAAACCTCCGACGACGAGACGCCGAGTACCACACTGGGGATTGCGTGTGGGTTTGGACTCCCATTCGACGACGCGGACTGAGTGACAAGCTTCTTCGACGGTATTTTGGACCCTACAAGATTCTACGACGTGTTGGCCAACTTACCTACGAGGTGAACCCCAATGGTGATTCTCGAACACCAGGACGGCGCACGCGGCCCGAGAGAGAGAGAGAGAAATCGACTTTATTGGATCAAAAATCTTACGGAGGCTGCAGGCGGACCACGCAGGATCGCCCACAGCCCGACTATTCTATGCCTGTCGTCAAGGCGCGGTGTCCCCCCGACCTCCACTCGGGCCGGCCGGACCGCGGGCGGTCCCCAGGGCTCGCATCCCTCGGTCCCGCGCGGCATCAGCCCGCCCTCGGGATTGCCGGGCGAGAGCCCCCTCGACCCGCTGGACTACCTGCAACTGCACTTCATAGTCTCTTGACTGCATAGCCCACACCACGTCCGTCGGTAAGCCCACCGGGTGTGACCCGGGTGGACACAGGTCCGTAGTGCAGTCCCAGAGAATGTGGGTAAGAGTCGCTGCTGCACTTCCACACACACTGCACTGCTCACTGTCAAACACCTCCGGGCACACGTAGCGCGCCAGCGCCGGCGTGAGCACAGAGTTGGTTTGCAGCTGCCTAAACCGCACTGCCTGCTCTCGCGTGAGTCTAGTTGTCCATGTGGTTCGCCCAAAGCCTTTATACGCAAGATAACGAAAATTATTTTTTGTTTGTTCGGACTGTCCCTTTACTTTAGCATCGGGTCGATGCACTCTTAGAGAGGGTAATGCCGCGAACCTTGCGTTGGCTTTGTTTATTAGGTGCGGAGTACGTTAGGACCGCACAATATCCGTCCGCGTCCATGCGCATAGCATTTACAATCGCAAAAAATCACACAGGCACCGGCAGGATTCAAGCCTGTGTCTGGTAGACAAGACAAAGTGATAGTTGTCTTACCCACTGGGTTATGACCATGAGTTAGTACCCGAGAGTCAAACGGCTTACTGCCTCGCCTGTAACGGTGTGGAGTACCTTAGGACCTCCCAATGTCCGTCTACTGCACAAGCCACCATCAAGCGAAATCAAGTGAAATTCGATTTGAGCCGTGAGTTGCACTTTCATTTAGGGATAATCAGGGTGCAACTAACGGCTCAAATCGAATGATGGTCGCGCCGCAAATATGATGTCCGTCGGGGCGCAACGCATGTCAGATCGGTTCCCCGTACTCCGCACCCTCGCCATATTCCACGGAGTGGAGATGCTGCCATATTTTTATGTTTTTACTTTTACCGCCCGGATACGCCGGGCTGTCTTATTTGTGTCCCGAGTGAAGCGCATGTTCCATTCTTTCTTTCTTTCTTAACCCTTGCGGATCATCTCCGTTGATAGGGAGAATGTTTCGCCCTAATGCCACTAGCCTAGAATAGTATTCTTTTTTATACAGTGTTCTCGATGTAATGCCACGGTTTGAATAACACCCGCGCTGAAAGACAAATTCCCCAGGAGCAGTCGCCTGCGGACCAATTCCCGCGGAGCAGTCTAGTGTCCCTCGGACACTCGCCTGCGCACGTCACTTTCTTTACTACTGCTTCTCCACCGGTGTATTTCTTTTGAGTTTGTAGGGGAGCAGTTCGCTCCAGCGGTTCGCTCCAGTACACTTGTTTTTTCTTAAAGCCAACTGCGTCATATTCGGCTTCGTCACGACATAGTGGAGGGACAGTGACACATACAATATAATAAATGATTATTAAGTCGCACAAATTCACAAAAGGCAAGAGCTAATCACTGAAAAACAAAAAATGCCTAATATGCCTGCCGTAATAAAAAGAATATGAGTCAAGGATACACAAAAAGGAAAGAACTCTGGGTTACACAAAATAGACACGCACTTACTTTGTTATGCATAATGAACCAGCACATAACAAAAACACGGGTAAAAAGGTTAAAGAAATGACAGAAGCAGCTACAAACGGGAACTACAAAAATAAGCACGTTGCAATGAAGCCAAACTGCTATTTTTGCCACCATTTGGAGCACGAAAAGGGAAGAAGAAAAAGGAGGGGAGATATTATGGCTCACGCACTTGCATTCAAATTAAGCAGCTTCTGAAATTCATTTATATCGGTCATGGCTGCGATATTTGATGGCAGGTATTTCACTCGGTTGTTGTCCGTGGGATGAGCGACCTAGCATAATTTAGGCTGCGGCACTTCAATCTCTCGAACCCGCCGTGGTGCCTCAGTGGCTAAGGCGTTGTGCTGCTGAGCACGAGGACGCGGGTTCGAGTACCGGGCGCAGCGGTCGCTTTTATTTATTAAGAATTTGGAAAGACAGAAAGGTCGTGGGTTCGGATCCCACCCGGCGGGCATTTTTTCTCCAGTTTCTTTCTGCCTTTCCAAATTCTTTATCTGTTTCAATGACCTACCGCATTCTCCCCTTTGCTTTCCGAGGTTTTCTTTACTTCCAACCCTTATTTCTGTCTTAATTCAATGCGCCCATCGTTTCCTATTCTTATTTGCTACATGCATAGCGAGGGCTTCTGTTCTGTCAGTCATGGTGCCACAGAGAGCTTAAGAGGGTTCAACGCTGGTCGACCACTCCCCACATGTCGTAGACATTCGAGTCACGGCCCAGGGGTCAAAAAGAAGGTCCCCTTCCCAACGAGTAGTCGGAGCTGCGCTGTTTACCACCCCCAAGCACAGGAAAAAATTACCTTGACATACATACCGAATAAAGTGGAGGGAAAAATAGCCCCACCGGTAGAGTAGTGTTCATCGCACCAGACGTGATTCTGGAGGTCGTAGTTTCGATGACCTCCACATCCTCTCCTTTACTTTAAGATGTTTTCTGTACTGCAAACCCTTATTTCTGTCTTAATTCAACAAGTCCCTCAATATATATATATATATATATATAGATATATATATATATATATATATATATGTATATAGCCAATCAGAATAGGAAATGAGGGGCTCGTTCAAAATAACACAGAAATAAGAGTTGGCAGTCAAGAAAACCTCGGAAAGCAAAGGGGAGGATGTGGTAGGTCATTGAAACTGATAAAGAATTTGGAAAGAACGCAAGAAAGTGGAGAAAAAATGCCCGTGAGATGGGATCCGAGCCCACGACCTCTAGAATACCGGTCTGGTGCGATAACCACTACGCTACCGGCGGGACGATTTCCCCCTCCACTTTATGGGGTATTTATGTTTAGGTATTTTTGTTTCCTGTGCTTGGGGGTGGTAGCCAGCGCCACTCGGACTACACGGGGTGAGGGGACCTTCTTTTTAACCCCCGGGCCGTGACGCGAGTGTCTACGACATGTTGAGAGTGTTCGAGCAGCGTTGAATCCTCTTAAGCTTCCTATGGCACCAAGACTGCTAGAACAGAGGCCCTCGCTATGCATGTAGCCAATCAGAATAGGAAATGAGGGTCTCGTTAAAAATAACACAGAAATAAGAGTTGGCACTCAAGAAAACCTCGGAAAGCAAAGGGGAGGATGTGGTAGGTCATTGAAACAGATAAAGAATTTGGAAAGAAAGAAAGAAAGAAAGTGGAGAAAAAATGCCCGCAGGTGAGATCTGAACCCACGACCCCCAGAATACCGGTCTGGCGTGATAACAACCACGCTACCGGCGGGACGATTTTCTCCTCCACTTTATAGGGTATTTATGTTTAGATATTTTTGTTTCCTGTGCTTGGGGGTGGTAGCCTGCGCCACTCGGACTACTCGGGGTGAGGGGACCTTCTTTATATATATATATATATATTTATATATATATATATATGTGTGTGTGTGTGTGTGTGTGTGTGTGTGTGTGTGTGTGTGTGTGTGTGTGTGTGTGTGTGTGTGTGTGTGTGTGTGTGTGTGTGTGTGTGTGTGTGTGTGTGTGTGTGTGTGTGTGTGTGTGTGTGTGTGTGTGTGTGTGTGTGTGTGTGTGTGTGTGTGTGTGTGTGTGTGTGTGTGTGTGTGTGTGTGTGTGTGTAGTTAGGAAATGAGGGGCTCGTTGAGGAAATACAGAAACATAGGACGGCAGTCTACAACGCCAAAGCAGACATAGGGATGTTGTTAGGCTCTTTTTTTACTACGGTTAGTGAAGTTAACACTTTTTAAAAATGCGTGAGAAAGAAAGAAAGAAATAACCACGCGCGCCCAGAGTGGGGACCGAACCAACGCCTTTTGATCTGATCTCGAATGCCTTACCTATTCGGCTATCGTGGCGACTGTGCTTTCCTTGAGTTCCTGTGGTATTTATATTTATTGGCAATAGTAATATAATAGTAATAGTTTGTTTTCACCTCTTGAAATATACAAAGCAACATCGGGTCAGCCCAAGCCATGCAAGGCTTGTCGGGCCGTACCCGGCAGTCCGCACAGGCAATAAATGGTATTAGCTAGAGGTAGACAAAACAGAAAAATGTTTACGCAGGTATGTTCTTAGGCCACACAAAGAACAAATAGAAAATATCTCATCGGGTAAGGAGTTGAAAATTATTGAGGCATAGTGATGTCTATCATAAGATTCAAAACGTTTGTAGCAACGCGGTATAACAAATCTAGGACCTTGTCTGAACGTTCACACCATTCTTGAGGGGACAAAAAAGAGCTGCACCAGAAGTTTGTTAAAACGATCGTGTGAAAAAACAGGGCATCAGATGTACGCAGACTGAATTAAGTGAAGCAATCAACGTTAACGGGGATAGCTGCATTGTAGGCAACACTGAGGACAGGTTTTTTATTATACAGTTTACTATGGAACGCCAGGTGAAAGAGCAATGGTAAAACAAAAAGATCCCATAACTGAGAATGCTTTAAGCGAACATGTGCACAATTATTTTGCGCGTTGAGACTGGCATTAAAGAACGTTACATTATATAAAATTCAAGATACCTCCCGAAGCCACGTAATGTCGCTGTCAAAATATACACCTAGGTATTTCACGCCTTTCGAGAAGGGAAGAGGAATACAATGGCAATCCTTGCACCTTGAGTTGTGGAGTAGAATCGGTGTGCACTCAATTTTTTTGTGAAGATTACAGAATCACAAACATTTTGTTTTTGTGTGTAAATACAAATAGCTTTATAGGAATACCAGTCCATAACCGCAATCGCATCTGCTTGAAGGGACTGAATCGCTGAACTATAAAGAGAGTGAGTAGACAGAAGAACAGTGTCGTCTGCATACTGATACAGGGGACTCCTTGTTGTGACAGACTAAAATCATTGACATACACGTTAAACAACAATGGCAATAAAATAGACCCCTGTGGCACTCCTGACTGCAAAAAAGGTTTGGAATTTGAGAAACCGTTTATCCACACAATTTGAACCCGGTTGTGGAAGTAGTTTGTTAAAAGTTGGAGAAAAGGACCCCGAAAACCTAAAAGTTCAAGCTTTTGAAGCAATAATGAATGAGAAACGGAGTCAAATGCTTTGCTGGCATCCAGAAAAAGTGCACAAAATACCTCATTATTATCGAAGGCGGAATAAATATGATCACAGAACTCTTCTAAAAGCGTTTTAGTACTCTTTCCTGCCATAAATCCAAACTGAGATTCTGAAAGAAGGTTATTTTTTTCGAGAAAAGAGCTCATTGTACGAAAAAGATGCTTTTCTAAGATTTGTGCGATACAAGGTAGCGGTCTGTAATTCTCAATCGTTTTATAGCTTCCCCCTTTATGGAGCGGCTTGACCAGGGCGATCTTAGGCTCATCAGGGATGAAACCATGCTCCATAAAAGAATTGAGCATGAAGATTAATACGTTGCACAATACGCTGAAGTTTCGCTGATGTTCAATCCCGCAAAGACCGTCTATCCCTGGTGCTTTTTTATGCTTAAAACTAAATAATATTTCATGCAAGTCAGCGCAAGTCTAGGGATGCATGTATGCCGAAGTGGCGTTGCTATTCAAGGAACGGAGCGCTGCACCGTGAAAACCTGTGACCGATTCTGAGGTTTCGAAAAGTGGTTATTAAAGTCATGTACGGAGTGACCAAAGCTACGGAAGTGTTTTGAAATTGTTACATCAATCGACAGTTTCGTGTTCGGCCTGCAATAACTGGTTAATGGTCGTCCAAGTTTTCCTGGGGCGAAATCTCGTTGAACGATTTTTCTCGTAGAACGATTTTTAAAGTACGAACGTTTCACCGATCTCAACCGACCTTTAACTTTATTTCGCATAGATCTGAACAACATCCTCAACTCGGGATTAGAAGAGCGCTTAAAGCGCGTCATTTTCTTTCATAGCTTGCAAAATTTCATTTGTTATCCAAGAGTTGCTCATATCGCGTTTCTTTACTAGCACGGTTTTTTGTGCCTTTTGTTGAAGTTCTTTCAATAGTTCTAAGAATTTCTGATACACGTCTTGAAAAGTAACCCTCTGTAAAAAATCTTCCCAATCAAAATCAGCTCGGATTTATCAAATTTCACTATGTCAAGGATAACCAGCTTCTGCGCAGTAAGATGTGTCCAGTTCTCCTTCCGAAAGGAAAGATGACAACCGACGAAATAAGGATCGGCCAGTTTCTGCTTCATAACAGCGGTGGTGACTTCAGATATGGGTGTTCTAATGTTCACAAGGTCAAGACATGATGTTACAAATTTCTCACCGAGGTACTCTTCCCTTGTGGATGCACATATAGTAGGTTGAATACCCCCTTTACCAAAGTATTAAGATAATCGCACACAATCGGCTTCGAGTGCGACAAAGTGTCGAGACTGAAATTGCCGACTAAAAAAAGAATAGAATTCACAGAAACTGATTGGATAAAGCTTTGAAGTTCAGATAAAAAACGTTGGCATTTTCTTCCAGAGGTCTGTACACGGCTCAAAGTGTAGTGTCAGGCGTAGCCTAAACAATGTTTAAGCCAATGCATTCCGCTTCGCTCGACACGGGCTGAAAGCGTACATAAACGAGTACCCCTCCACCCCTTGCTAGCGAACGTGTAACAGAATATGAAGAATAGTTATTTATTTTGAAGAGTGAAAGAAGCTCCGAGTGTATAAAACTCCTCCCTTGTGGGTTCCCAGATAAGAGACTCAATACCGTATTGGGAAAGGGCGTTCAAGTATTGTTCAGCAGCTGACCGCTCGCTTCACAGCAAGTCGATGTTGAAGTCCCCGATTATGCACAAGTTGCGTGAGCTGAAAGTTTTCCTGCAGACCTCCCGCAATTCTTGGGTAAAACAAAGCGAACTTTCCGAGGGAGGACGATAAACAACTAGTAAACGAGTTACACGTCGTTGATAAGCTGCGCCAGTGCTGTCGCGAACAAGAAGCTGTTAAACGACCTCCACAACAAGTGCTACTCACAGAGGAGCGAGTCATTCAGCCAACTGAAGACAGAATAGCCGCACTTGAATTTAGGGTTATGGCAAACATACAGCAGGCCGTCGCGGTAGAAATCCAGAAAGCCATAGCGCCTTTTGCGCAGCAAGCCTCCCCCACCACGGTAATCTTTGGCAACTTCGTCGTATACGCCAGGAAGAACTATATCACCAAAACGACGCTCGACTGAATCCTCAACCCTATAGATGCGGCGTGGCAAAAAAACACGAAAAGATAGCCACGACGCTTCCCGTTCTTGTTCATTATGCCGAGAAGAGCTCTCTGACGTTGATTCCATCGAACATGGCAGTCCTAACTAACAGCACCACAGACGCCTTTCAAACCAATATCTGGCAATGGAACTGTAGATCGATCAGGCGCAAAATCGCTAACCTCCTAGAACTCACTAAAAAAGATCAACCAGATACGATAGTCCTCCAGGAAACGTACAGCACGAACATTCGCCTTCAAAATTACGACGCCTTCAGCAGAACAGAGCGCACCGCAGTCCTGCCAAAAATACCCTTACCACCCAATTGCCCAAAATCATGGGCACCAACGTGGACCATGCACTTTTCGAAATCTTACCTGACAGAAAGACTCAGTAAAGTATCTTCATTTTAAGCGTCTACAGCCCCCCTCAAGACCAACTGGCGAACTCCGAGCAATTATAAGGAAAATCAGGAACATCACGAAAAGACAGACTCGTGATCGCGGGTGATTTTAATGCTCCTCCCACGGTGTGGGGGTACCCGTCAACGACCAGGAAAGGAACACGCATACATGAAGCCGCCCAATCTCACAATTTAAGCCCTGGAATGATCCGCTGCTACCAACCCGAGTAGGCAACAGCGTCTCCAGAGACACTTTTCCTTACCTCGCCTCTACCCATGGCATCCACCAGGCAGAGTGGACCCGACTGGAGGAGACGTTAGGAAGTGATCTTCACACCCTACAACTCGAGATTAGGTGTAGAAAAAGAACCATTCGGTCCGGTACAGTACAGATCACAGATTGGAAAGCCTTCGGTACCGACCTCAATCCTGGGAACATCGAAGACATTGACAAATGGCTTTCTAAGATACTTGAAAAACCGGAAGAGCGCACAAAAATATTTCGTCTGAACACAGATATTCCCGCTGTTGACCTACACCTTTCCCACCTTTGGGAAGCAAGAAGAAGCCTCCTCAAATAGTGAAAAAGACAAAGACAGAACAGAAAACTCTAGCTGAAAATCGCCACTAAGAAAGCCGAAGAATTTGGCGGCCTACCCTACCGGCAAAATTGGGACAAGGAATGTGACCAACTTCAAGGCACCCTCGGCGCAAAAAGGATCTGGCATATCTTACGTGGCCTCCTGGCGACTACATGGACAAACATGCAGCAGAAGCAAGACCTCCGAAAAATTGTCCATTCATACGCAGGCACCAAACAAGACATACTTTTTTTGCAAGAGTTAGCCCTACGGCATAACAGTTATATGTACAACATCACATTTGTTTCACGCAGAAACGTCAGCAGAGACCGGTACTGAGGGCCCCATATCCACCGCTGTAGATCAGGGGGCCTCACAGATAGAGCCCTCTGCCCCGGAGGTGTTGCAGGCGAGAGGTTTGAAATGCAGGGCAGGTTCATAGAAGGTGGCTCGTGTCGGCTTCGGACGCAGGGACCGTACAAAAGGGACAGGTGTCCGAAAACGGTGCGTGATATCGGGCAGGCGAAGCGTGGGTCACTGCTGGGGATAAGGCTACCGCAACTCGAAGCCTCCGCCGCAGGACCTCCTCCCTGCGAGCGTGCCCACTGGGGAGGTCAGTTCCACGCCCTGGAAGTAAAGCACGCGTGGCGTGGCGAAGGTTCTCCTTTTCCACCAGCAGCTCTTCTAAGGTGAACACTGGAAGAAGTGGTAGGAGCTGTGGAAGGTCTATACGGCGACATGCTCGATGCACCGCTATGTGGGCAGGAGGCATCTCCCGGCGAATCTACAAAACACGCACAGGGCATGGGTATGTGTGGAGGATCGCGTGAATATGTGCCGACATGCTGGTGCTACGCGCAACGCGACGTAGATCACGTATCGCTGTCGTTGAGTTCGTGTAAATTTCCAGTTTCACGCCGGTTGTTACGGTCGATGCAAGCACCTGGAGACCATCCCGAATAGCAGTAAGTTCTGCCAACAGGCTTGGTAGAGGGTGGAGGGTCTCGTAGGCACAGCACTGGTTTAAGCTTGGGTGAGAGGGACAAGCCAAGGCTGTGGTTACGAGGACGTCGTGTGCCCCGGCATCCACGAAAGCCTGCATGACTCGTGGCCGCGTCGCAGGCGCCCAATGACCGACATGAAGGAGGGCTGCATCTGGAGGTTGATGAAGGCCAGGGGTTCGGACATGTAGCTTTGCCCGGGGCTTGTTGTCCGTCACCTGATGGTAAAGGCAGGGCGGTTTAACTGCAGAAAAGGCTGGCATCAGATCAGGAATCTCGCCCATATATGCAGCGAGAGCTGCTGCCTCCGGTGCATATCGACGGATTAACAGGCGAGTGGAACGACGCTGATAAATAATCTCATCTAGCTAGTGTAGCTGCGCTGTGGCTTGTAGGGGTGGAACTGGTGTTATGTGAGGGAGGCCATTAATTGTGCACATGGCGGCCCTGTTGATGGCCTGAAGCCGAGCCCAGTCCGCTTGCGTCATGGGCTGGACCTGTGCCTGATACACAAGCCGTGGCTGTAGTACGACGTGCACTAGGAGACGGGCAATCGTCTAGCAGGCCCCGCCAGACTTGTGAGCGATGCGGCAAACGAGGTGGAGCATCTGTCCGGTTTTCTGTCGAGCAGATCGGAGGCACTGAGCTGCTGACCCTGATGGCGATATTTCTAGTCCTAGGACCAGAAGACGGTCAACAGTGGGGATGTCGTTCCCATTCAGTTGCAGTAAAATGGGAGACACTGCTAGGATGCGGCGACTCCAAGCATTGGCCACGGGAAGTAAAGCGGTCTTCTCTTGCGAGAGAGTCAGGCCCGCATACTCGCACCATCTCTGGCAGTGTGTTAGTGCTTGCTGGAGGGCCTCGGCTTGTCGTGACAGGTCTGTATGCTCTGACCACACCGTAATGTCATCCGTGTACATGAGGAAAAATAGATCTCAAATTGAAGCAAGGTGCCAAGCTAGCGGCAATATGACGATGTTGAAAAGAAGCTGAGACAAAACAGACCCTTGCGCTACGCCTCGGACTGGTGTAAAGTGACCGAAACTTGCTCCGTTGATGCGATGAAAAAAGAACGGTGTTGCAGGAAGTATCTGAGGAAATTGCAGACTGACTTTGTCTGGAAGGTGGAGGCCATTTAGAACTTGTAGGATGGCCGCGTGACTAACGTCTTGCATAATGGCGAGCACAGATCTCACACGGCGGGATCGGCCTCCAAATAAAACCATAGGCGGGACGTATTCCACACCGTCCTCAGTACCGAGATAGGGCCTGAATCCAATTTGCGCCCGGTGATACCATTAGAAGGAACAAAGACACCGCAGAAGCCGCGCTTCAAGCATTCCCTCTAACAACTTGCACAGCGTTGATGTCAGGGTGATGGGGCGCAAGTTCTGAAGTACATGTGGTGGTTTCCCGGGCTTTGGAATGGGAACAGTATCCGCCCGAAGCCAAGAGTCAGGTAGTTGACTGGATAGCCACACCTGATTAACCGAGTCCAAGAGTGGCACGAAGGCTGGGTCTTCGATATTCTTGTACACCTCATACCTTATGCCGTCAGAACCCGGAGCAGTCCGCTGTTTAGCGTGATCGATCGCTGCCAGGAATTTAGCCACTGTGAATGGTGCCTGAACTCCCAACACGGCTTCAGGAGTAAGCCGTAATGATAGTTAGGCAATGGGAACGGACACGGCATGGCCACTGGCACAACATCAAATGCAGGAAACAAGGCCCGAGCAACGTCGGGGGCGCATTGTGCCAGATCCTTGTGTGATGCAATACAAGCGCTGGCAGATGCATCCGGAGGCCGACTGCCCGATTCCATGGCGTGAAACGTGCGCCAGACAGACGCCGTTGAGAAAAATGGGCCTGGAGGCGCACCATTCAAGCCAGCGCTGCCTTGACAGTCTTTTTTCGTGCCGTCTGGTAGCAGCGCTAAGGCGCTGACATACTGGATGAGATTCAACCCAAGTTTCTAGTGACATCCCATCGAGTCCGACAAGTACTGATCCGTACCGTGGCCAACATAATCCCGACCTCGATCGACCCTTCACAAAAGCTTTTATGGAGGCAGCCCTGGCCAAACGCACGAGGAACACTTCGTCCCGCAAAGACAAGGTTGCCAAAGCGCTCCTCCGTAACCTACCTCCAAATGCAACAGAAGCGCTCCTAGAGTATTGTACCGTATGTTGGGAAACAGGCGAACTACCGGCCACGTGAGAGTATTCGGATGGGACAATGATTCGTAAGCCAAACAGGCCTCTATGTATTGAGAATCTTCGCCCTATATCGCTGACTTCCTGCGCGAGTAAACTTGTTGAGCACATGGTCCACGAACGGCTCACGCCATATCTCGAGGACAACGGGTATATACCGGACACGATGTTTTGGTTCCGAACCCACGACATACTTTTGCTTCTGACGGAGGATATCATAGTCCGCTTAGATCGACATCACAAGTCCTGTATGCTCGCTATTGACGTCAAGGGCACTTTCTACAATGTCGAGCATGAAAAGATTCTCGAAAATCTGCAAAGTACCAATTGCAGCCCCAAAGCTTACAATTATGTTCGAAACTTTCTCGCGAATCGCACGGCAACGGCGGGCATCGGCAACCTTCGAGGCGCGAAATTCCACATACCAAACAAAGGCACGCCTCAAGGTTCAGTGGTCTCCTCGCTGCATTTTAACATTGCCATGCTGCACCTGCCAAAGAAACTTCAAACTATAGGAGGACTAAGGCATGCTCTTTACGCAGACGACCTTACGCTGTGGATGAGAGCGCCTACGACTGGGAGACCACAAGACGCCCTGCAGGAGGCTATCGACGTGATAGTAAACTACTTGGACTCTTGCGGCCTCCAGTGTGGTCCGGAAAAGTTCGAACTTATCTTGCTGAAGGCTCGAACTCGAGGGCGACCACCCAAATTTCTTGATCCGGATACCAGCGTCACTCTTTACGGAGTGAAAATTCCCAGGGTCAACTCCCTTCGTGTACTGGGTCTTACCATACACAAGGATGGATCGGGTGCAGCTCATCTTCCCAAGCTACAGCAAACGGTGACACAATTCACCCACCTCGTTAAAAGAATCACGAATCAACGAAGGGGGCTCAAAGAACAAGACACCTTACGGATCATTCAAGCATTAATAACCAGTAGGATCACGTATGGCAGCCCATACTTAGCCTTAAAAACGCTGAAATAAGCAAATTGTACATAATTATTAGGAAAGCAACCAAGACTGCTCTAGGCCTTCCTTTTATGGCATCTACCGACAAGCTGCTTAAATTAGGCGTACATGATACGTGGGAGGAGATGGTCGAAGCCCACAAAGCCAACCAACTCGAACGCCTCAAGCTCACTCCTACAGACAGAGCAGTACTCCGCTTCCTCAATTACAGTGAAACCTACATTGCGGACACCAACCAAAAGCGAGACTACCATCGGAACTCCGAGAGACAATCTGTATAGCACGCATACCACGTAACATGCATCCCACTTACCTCAAACAAAGAAGACACGCAAGATTGAAGGCACTCCTTCAAAAATATGAAAAAGATACTAACACCAGATACACAGACGCTACTTGATATCCAGACCACACTGCTTTTGCAATAAGCGTCATGGACCAACCAGGCAGAGAATTAACATCGGAAACAATACCGGCTCGTAACCCCGAAACTGCATAAGAAACAGCGATCTCCTTGGCCATGACGACCTGCAGCGTCCGAACACTGATATTCACCGACTCTCAAGCGGCATGCCGGAACTTTCAGAAAGGACGCGTGTCCGCGACGGCACTTAAAATCTTAAAGACGCGCCCCCAACTTCCTGACACCTATGTCACCTGGATCCCGCGGCATGAAGGGATGGCTGGGAACAAAACAGCGCACGCTGCAGCCCGAGCGCACACTAGCCGGGCCTTCTTGCAACCCAACATCCCTGCTGCAACAGGTGCAGTAGACCTACCCATCACCTACAGGGCCGCACTTCAGCACTGCCGTCTTAAGCGGTAGAGATATCCCCCCCCAAACCCCGACCTCACCCAGGAAGGGAGCGTAACCTTTCGTCGGCTCCAAACAAACACGTACACACACGGAATAATCATGAACCGCATCTAACCCACGCAATTTTCTTATCTTGACATACCCGACACCTTGGCACACATGATCCTAGTTGCTCTTGCCAAGATCACCGTCCAGACCCACCTGTGGATAACCAAGCATCCTCAGCAATAATGACTTCCGCACCGCAAGGCAATGCAAGCGCCCATGCCACCGGGGACCACGACATCGCTGAAAAGTGGGAGGCACTGCTCGTCTACGAGGATCCGGAGAACCAGAAGAATCTGGTGAACCGGGTGAAGACGGCAGCCACCGCCAGAATTTTCATGGACAGAGGAGACCTACCCCCTCGGACCGGCAAGGACCAAGTTCTAGCTAGTCTTTTCAGCAAATAAACGTTTATTTCTCTCTTCATCAGAAAAGAACGCTCACTGTCCTTAAACCTGGTACGGCCCATTACTATAGCGAAAACCGCAGACGCCTAAAAACAAGAAAAGCAAGATCAGCGGCCACGACGTCAACACGAGTGGTCCCAAAGTAGCGGCTGTAGATAGAAAGTTAATTGGCGTATATTCGAGTAAAATTTGGTGGATGACCACCAACGTTGTGGGGGATGGGGTGGTTTGGACTAGTCCAGGCACCCTTGGGCCTTACCTGCAGCTTTGGCACGAGTGACTAGAGAGATCTGACCATCACGGTGAGAACCGGAAAAATGGAAAGGTTGGTGCAGCTTGCACTAGTGCTGCAAGGCTGAAACAACAGCAGAGCTGGCGTCCCTCGCCCGTCATTGGAGACCCGGCTGTTGCATATTTCCATGACTGGCAGGCCCAGAGTGTTTTAAAAAATTGGCCGCGTATCTGCTCCTTTCGTTGCAAATGCCGTCAAAATACGGTAGCCTTTGTCGGCTTTTGCGAAGTAAATGCCTCCCTTCGCTTTCCCGCTCACCTCTCATGTTGTTCCTCTTGCGTCGCGCTCCTCCCAAGGTAAAGACGCCAAAGGTTTGCTTAAATCATTTTAACTCCCCGCGTACCACTGCTCCAAACCGGGTGTCTCGATGCGAACGCTGCCGTACGGCGAAGACGCGCGTTAATCGAGACGCCCTACTTCAAAGTTTATAGAACCGCGTTTCCCTACTCAACGTGCGTTGCAAGCAGAACGTGGAACCTATCTAGTGGAACCTTGTGTAACTGTTGCCGGTTGATTTCTTAAAATGGTGTCAGAAGCTATAGTGGCGCGGGCGACAGCAGGCGACGGCGGAGTGAATTCTTTTTCTGCAGTTGATGAAGTATTTAATTTCGGAAAAGTCAAGCATGTCTGATTTTTTATAAAGGAACACTGCAAATATCACTTGTGTATTGATTTGTTGTCTCATATTTGCGTAATGTCTTGCTCTTCTTCAACAATGTTGACAAGTATGAACATTACACCGGACATAGACGGGTAGGTTTAGCTGTGACTATATAAGACTATGGCGCAAGCATTGTTTTGCTTTGGCCGGGTGGCTGAATTGAGTCACAGACAGACAGACGGACAGACAGACAGACAGACATAGAGACAGACCAACATTTCTGGGTTTAAGTAGCCCAAGAAAGACTATCGTCTTTAAAAGTCGGTAGGGCTTCACAGCTCTCCCAAAGAGGACCACGTTAGCACGTGCTAGAACCGGTGGCAACCGGCTTCACGATCTGGGCGTGTGTAGCGATAACTCAGCGTGCGTCTATGCTCCCAACTTCAGGCACGAACGCACGTGAACTGGCAAGAGATACTGCGCGCGATGGATCACGCCATAAACGCTGAGCGTAGTGTTCTCAAAGGTCGAGCTGGCCGACGCAGGGCGCTGCTCATGCGGCACACGCTCACGTGCGCTGGGTATTCTTTCTAGGTATGTTTTGCGAACTGCTAACGTGCGGATGCTCACAGGCAAGCCTTTACAACGCCACTGTACACAAGGCTTAATAACATGCGTTGCGCAGTGACGTCACGGCTTGACGGGCGCCGGTGACGACCGGCGGAGCAATTCCTAGGCTAGCAAAGGGCCTCCTTGATTATCAGTCCCGGATCGTCGGCAGACTGCCCACGACGCGATCCGGCGCTCGATTTTTCCATTTATTCCTATAAAACGTCCTGTCAGAGGGCAGCCCTCGGACTGCCGTGGACCGTCCAGGACTGCTAAATCGAGGATGTCCAAACCAAGCGCCAGGTTATGCACAGCTGCGCCAGGATTTGCCAGGCAACGCGAGATTACGTCATCTCTCCACGAGGTTTTTTGGTGCGACGGACGGATAATGCTGGGCTCAAACATCTCTGGTGTTTAAAACACATTTGGATTGACGTGGGATTCGGCCCCGGGTCGCCAAACCAAAAGCCAAAGCGCGCTAGCACTGCGCTAAATCCGGCACACTGCCAGCGATGGAACAAGACTGAGACTGGAGCATGCCTCGCGTCAGGTGAACGGCATGGCATGTCAGTCGAACAGGTGGGCGAATATACGTATACCTTTGAGCGCTGACTCTGACAAATCTGTCAAGTGAATTCTGGAGAAAATACGATGTAAAAAAAAGCTAACATTCGCTGCGATTTCGCCTGCCAATCTCGAAAGCAAACTTACATCCGTGAGGATCTTTTATGTATTTTTGGCGGAGCAAGGTTCACAGCCCTCCCAACTGCGCAAATGTTCACAGGGGCACTGTGGAGTGCGCGACATCACCGGTGGAACTGTTCGGCCCTTGATCACAACGAATGCTGCCTGAACAGGCTAGGTGCGCTACTATGGGACCATTGATTTCTTCGTCCGTTAATTCAGAGTGCCAATTCACGGAAAGCACGAACATTGTGTTTTGTGCTCCACATCATCAGGGAAGAAGGCTCTCGGGATTGTTTTATGAGTTTCTTTGCAAGAGGGCTTCCCGCGTCTTTCTTCTGTTTGGTAAATAAACGTGCGTTCATTCCATTTATTTGCATTACGTACAGATTACATGCGGTAAATGTAAAGGTGTGTTTTTTGAACACCTATATTCTGTACAAAATTTCTGCGTGGCCTATCGACATGGAGCAATATAGACCTCCTACGTGCTTGCGGCAATATGTGTATTAACTTCAGAGGCCATCTAATACCCTAAATCGAAAGCATCTCTATGGAAATATGCTGCTCGTGCCCTTAACCGAACATTTCGAAATGTGTACAGGTGTCAGTGCCCTATACGATACCAACGTTAACCACTTATGCCCATTCGTATTTATTTGAATTGGAGAACATTCTTCTTCAGAATATTCATATGGTAGGACGAATAGTTGTGTTTTGTACAAATGTAAATATCGAATTCTACAAACAGCGGTGTAGGTTGTTGACGTTGTGGAAATTCCAGGTGCAAAGATCGTGTGCAAAGTTTATGTGCAAAGTGCATGCGCGAAGTGCTCGTGACATGACTGCGCCTCGCGTTTTCATTCTTCAGTCATAATAAAGCTGTGGCTCTTTTAGTTCGCTCTGGTCATCTGAAAGCTAAGGCTGCTTCCAACCAAAAGAATTTCGTACACCTTGAAAAAGCAACCTTGTTATTTCAAAGTCTATTAATCACTACAATTAAATGGAAACTGCTAATGTGCTGAACGCATTTATGCTCATTTTGTTGACTTTTGGCAACATGGCCTTCGGGGAAGCACCCCTTGTATTGAAGGAACCTTTACGCACGGTAAGGTTTGGAAATTTCTTTTAATATCTCTATATTCTCTGTTCTTCTGTCCGCCTCGTAAACGCATGTCGTCGATATACATAGAAGAAAAAAAGACACCGAAAATTATCGAAAATCTCTTGCACGGAAACCACAGACTTCCTAACTTTGTGTTGCGACGCTAGCGATAGTCTTTAATAATCGACTTTTGGTGTTTTTTTTTTTCATTTCCTGTTCCTTTACACAAAAGATATAAGTAACAATGGGAAAGAGTTTTTCACTGCTAATAGATGTATAAGTGGTTTGTCTCGCTTTTTTCTGTCTTCAATCCCCCACTGAAGCAGAGCTATCCTACTCCACACTTACAAAAAAATGCGCAGCGCAAAGCAAAAATAGCGCACGCGAAATCAAATTTTTATGGGCGTATGCCATGACTGAAAAAAGCACGCAGAAAAGAAAATTCGACCTCATAGAAAATATGAGCCATTCCACTGTGTGAAGGTGGGCGATCAGCAAAGGTGAGCTGACATAGCACGTTGAACGAAGTGCGAACTCATATATTGTCGTGATCAGGCGTCATTGTGACGACAGGTACGCACACATACGCATTCTGTTGTGTCGGGTTAGTTACTAGAGACACAACGACTACGCTCCGGAAAGTCACACGAATTGGCCCAAAGGTGCTGAACTAAACTAGACGCACTTGAGATTTCCACGTGTCCGCCAGCACAGAGAACGAAGCGAAAGAAAACTAGCCACAGAAATGCTTATTATCGACACAAGTCCCACAGAGGAAAATCTTTAAGAGACCTTTCGCGGACGCAATGAGGCTCATCCGACGAGTTGCATCACGGAAAGCTGGCATGAAGGAGGACAGTTTGATCAGGCTAGTTCACTCCTTTGTGATCAGCCACATCACGTATGTCGCGGCATACCACAACTGGTTACAACACGAGCGTAATAAGATCAACGCCATCATTAGGAGGGCCTATAAGTCCGCGCTAGGCCTGTTTGAATCCACAAGCACACCGCTCTTCCTCAAGTTAGGAGTGCATAATACGCTCGAGGAGATAGCGGAAGCACAACGTACGGCCCAGCTAGAGCGTTTATCTACAACGGACTGAAAGAAAGATCCTAGAGGACCTAGTATACATACGCCACAGCGGTGATGACAACAAACTCACCATCCCGGATGAGATACGTCGCCGGATCAGGGTAGATCTTGCACCAAAAAACATGCACCCTGACTACAACAAGGGCAGAAGGGCGGCAAGGGGTAAAGCCCTCGTCGACTTACACGCCCAGGATAGGCACGCTTGCTACGTAGATGCGGCGGAATATCCACACGAAGCCTTCGCTGCCGTTGTCATAAAGGCCACCACGGGAGACACTGTGACGGCGGCAAGCGTCAAGTGCACCGACGCAGAACGTGCAGAGGAGGTGGCCATCGCCCTGGCCATTACCGACGCAGGCTGCCAGTCGGTGATCAGCGACTCACGAACTGCAGTTCGGAACTACGCCAAGGGACGCATCTGCAAAGAAGCTTTGCAGGTGCTACGCAATGCATGTCTAGAAGGCCCAAGAACTGTTAGAGTGAAGTGGATCCCGGCGCATGCGGGCAAGGACGTGTCGAGTAAGAAGGCAAACTACAACGAGACGGCACACGCTGAGGCGCGAGCACTCACCAACCGCGCCCCCGCAACTGACCGTCCAACGTGGTTCAGTGCTAAGGACCGAATGACAGACTATGGCGAAATAACCAAAGCCTACCGCCTAGCTCAGAGGACCTTCCCACCTCCGGACCCGGGGTTGAGCCGGGCGGAGGCAGTGCTACTAAGACAGCTTCAAACCGGGTCCCTACCCACATCGGATCTGATGCACCGAATGTATCCGGAAGCATACCCTACTGCCAAGTGCCAGCTCTGCTGCAGGGAGACTGCAGACCAGAAGCACATCTTATGGAACTCTGTCACGAGCCCAATGGAAGCGAGGTCAAGAACCATCCAGCCACGGCTTGCAGAAGCCGCAAGGAGCTACACCTACGAAAATCAACACTGGGCCGTCCAGCAGGTCCTGCGGGCGCTCGCAAGGCATGAGACTCGCGAGTCGGCAACGGCGAGCTCACGTCTCGGATGAGTAGCCACCAGGATGACGCCGAGGCCCGCGTCGCGGTGCGTAAAAACATCGTTCTGCCGGCTTAAATAAAGTTTCATCAATCCAATCAATCCAATCGAGCTAAAACAAGTGCGTACTAAAGTAAAAGCAAGCAAGCATGCGAACAAGCAAGCAAACAAAGAAACAAACTCACCCAAATGAACTTTTTTTTATTTCGATAGTATGCTCGTTGGCATAAATATTACGTCACAAGTATAGGTTAACCCCCGTTTCGCGAAGAAACGCAAGGAAGGAGCGAAGTCTTCGCAGCAAGACCTCCTCCCAGCGAGCCCGTCTGCTATAGGTCCGTTCCACACGGTGGAATTAGGGCTCGTGTGGCGCGACGAAGATCTTCTTTCCTTTGGAGAAACTGTTCTGCGGTGTCTAGTGGAAGTAAAGGCAATGGTCGTAGAATAAATGCAGCGTTGCAGGCACCATCCGCCGCAATGTGAGCGGGAAGAGTATTTCGCCGGACCCACGAGAGCCTCAAAGGGCAGGGGTACGTGTCCAGTATGTTATGAATATCCCTCGAGACAGCTGAGTTGTTATTCACTCGACGTAAATCACGTATGACCGCCGTGGAGTCTGTATAAAATTGTAAAGTAGTACTTCCAGGGGCTCGATAAAGAGCAGCAGTTACTGCTTGCAAGCCGTCCCGGATGGCCGTAAGCTCGGCCAGCATAGACGGCAGGGTGCGGCGTGTTTTGTAGAAACACGTTTGGCTGGACTCTGGTTGGGAAGGACAGTGCAGTGTTGTGGTCACCACGTCGCCCTTGGCCCCAGCGTCCACAAATGCCTGCACCACCTGGGGTTGAGAATCAGCTGCCTGTTCTTGTGCGACCGTGAAAAGCGTGTCAAAATATCCGCTGGATCGATCGTGCAGTCGCGTTAGTGGCCTGTTGTCGGTCACCTGGTGGTATAGCCAAGGTTGCCTGGTAACGGCGCAGGTTAGAAATGTGGGTTGCGAACGACCCATGTAGTTTCTTAACACCGCTGCCTCAGCAACAAATGTGAGTTTATGCATGCGGGCTGACCGACGCTGATGGACAAGCTCATCCAAGGTGTTAACTTGAGCTCACGCCTGAAGAGCAAGGATCGGTGTTATCCTAAGGAGGCACGTAATTGCATAGATTTCGGCTCGGTTAATTGCTTCAAGTCGAGCCCACTCCGCTGGTTCAAGTGTTTGAATTGGGCCTGGTAAACAAGCCGAGGCTGGAGTACAGACCTCACCAATATACAGGCCATTTTGGAACAGGAGCCACCAGACTTCTGTGAGATGCGTCGGATGAGGTGACGCATCTGTCCCACTTTCCGGCGAGCGGAACGTAACCACATAGACGCTGGCCCAAACGCATATATTTGTAACCCTAGCACGCGAAGTGAAGTGGCAGTGCCTACAGGTCGGCCGCAGAGTTGTAATGAGATTGGAGACACCTCCAGTCGGCGACGGCCCCAAGCATTGGCCACAGGCAGAATAGCTGTCTTTTCGGCAGAAAGTGTTAAGCCAGCATATTCATACCATTTCTGCGTGTCACACAAGGCTTGTTGAAGGCACGCGGTTTGCCGAGTCAGGTCTCAGTGTGCAGTCCACACTGTGATGTCGTCCGCGTACATCAGAAAGTACATGTCAGGTATACAGCCGAGATGCCAGGCAAGCGGCAACATAACAATATTAAAAAGGAAGAGCGAGATTACCGATCCCTGAGGCACTCTGCGGACAGGCGTAAAGCGACTGTAACTTGTCCCACCAATGCGAAAAAAAAAGATATTTTTGTAAGGAAGTTCCGGAGAAAATGGGAAAGCTTGTCCGGGAGCAGAAGGCCTTGGAGAATTTCCAAAATGGCTCCGTGCCTAACGTTGTCGTATGCCTTTTATATGTCCATGGCAAGCACTGTGCGCACTTTGTTTGACCGGCCGCCTAGAAACACCATTGACGAGGAGTGGTCAAGCCCATCCTCGGTACATAGACGGGGCCTAAACCCGATCTGCGCCGGGTGATATCACCGAAAAGTTTCGATGCACCATTGAAGCCGGGTCGCCTGCATGCGCTCCAACACTTCGCACAGGGTGCACGTCAAGGCTATTGGACGCAAATTAGGGAGCTGATCGGGTGGCTTACCAGGTTTGGTACCGAGACTATATCAGCGAGGAGCCAAGATTCTAGTATGTGACCAGAGAGCCACACCTCGTTAATGGAGTCAAGGAGATTGCTGAGGGTTGGATCGTCGAGGTTCTTATAAACCTCGCACGTAAGGCCATCGGGCCCTGGAGCGGTCCGATATTTGGCGTGATCAATCGCTGCAAGGAACTCGGCCACCGGGAAAGGCGATTGGATTCCACGCACGGCGTCATCAGGAGGGGAGGAACTGACGTGACTCGGCAGGGGAAACGGACACGGGCTGCTGGCCGGAAGAATGTCAAAGGCAGGGAAAAGGGCGCGTGCAACATCGGCGACAAATTGAGCAGGATCCCTATCTTATGCCAGACATGCACTGGCCGCCGCATCCAGAGTGCGGCCTCCACTTTTCATCGCACGAAAGGTGCGCCAGATGGATAACATAGTCGCCGATGGGCCGAGCGATTCACACCAGCTCCGCCATTGCTGCCTTGAAAGATGCTTCTTATGACGCCTGGCAGCCGGAGTCAGACTTTGCAAGCGTATTCGGGCCTCCACAGACCAGGGATCTCGGGAGGCAGCCACTTGAGCTTGTTTGCGTTGGGCCCATAGCTGTAAGAGTCGAAGGTCAGGCTTCGGCCGGGATTTCTCTACCCATGTGTCCTGACAGGCGCTACGCAGGGCTTCCTTAACGAGAGTGATGGGGTTCGGACTTGGCGCCGTGAGCATTGCGTTGATGTTATCCCGGAATATATCCCAGTTTTTTACCGTCCAGCGCCGTCGTAAGCGACGCATAGACGTTGGGGCAATGCCAAGCCTGATGGGATGGTGATCACTGCCCCAGCAGTCGGCCTCTCGGTGCCAGGAGACCGTATCATTACCGAGCCACCAGGTTAAGTCGGGCGAGTAGGGTGGCATCCGGGGATGAGTACATCGGTGCGTAAGACACGAGATATCGTTAAGGAGGGTGAAGTGCGCATCTCTGAAATAGTCAAGTAGCACCCGTCCGCGTGCACTTGTGGTAGCATAACCCGCTCGCGATATGGAGTGCCTCGCACTTGGAGACACGTGGATTGGCTGACAGCGCGGGCGACTACCGCTACCTCACGAAGACGGAGGAAATTTAGCCGCGAGCGAGGATGGAGCGCAGATAAAAAGAGGGCACACTATTTTTATTTTCTTAAGGGAGCCTCGATGCCAACACCGCCGTACAGGGTGGAGACACCCTTTGAATGGTCCCGGTCCGCCACAATTGGGTAACGCGAAACAGATAAGATGATTCAAACTTCGCCAGTGAGCCGTGTTGCGGCGATAATTTTAGCGCGGTTTTGATACAACTGCTCCAGCGGCGAGCGAGTGGCCCAAGATGGCGGCGCCCGCGTATACGTGTCATCACCCTG
Source organism: Haemaphysalis longicornis (assembly GCF_048455015.1). NCBI lineage: Eukaryota > Metazoa > Arthropoda > Arachnida > Ixodida > Ixodidae > Haemaphysalis > Haemaphysalis longicornis. The sequence continues at coordinate 110,471,781 of NW_027526204.1, read as the reverse complement.
TAGGCGGACGCGTGAATCGAGGAACCCTATTTGTTGACAGCTGGCGTGCCGTTCTTGCAACCTGTTTGGATGTCCTCGACACTCTCGAAACAGCAATTTAGAACCCCAGGAATGTTACGCGAACCTGGCATGCTGGCACTCCCGCCCACCTCCAGTCGCCCGCGCCCAGTAGGGGTGTTAAGCGGGCGCGACTGTGCCGGCAAGCATGTGCAGACAGCTCCGCAAAAACAACAGCCCTTATTATTAATGTCTTGCACTAATTAATGAAATAATTTTCGACGCTTCTTTCAATAAGCGATTGGATAGGGAAAGTTGAAGTGGTAGAGTAGTTGAAGCGGTGAAGGAAAAGGCTGAGGAGGGATGCTGGAGGAGCTGCTGCATCAGTTCATTTGAGCACAATTGTTACTACAGTGCCTTTCACAAGGCGAGACGCAGCCATTATGGGGTCATCGGTTGCCAAGAGCTGTCAGCGATTCCTGTGGACTGACCAAAATAAGACCTTTGTTCTGCTGCACACAATAGACCCAGAGTACCGATTTCGGATGTCACACGGTCTGTGCAAGCGAGATGATGCTTTCCTGCATCGCATCAGGCTGAATGTGGCTTACACTAAGCATTTTTTTTTTTAATTTCGCCAGGCTTCCTCACCTCTGTGCCCGACATGTACAGTTCTCGAGGACCTGAAACACATTCTCTGCGAATGTCATCGCTACAAACTTGCTCGTATCGCAGCTAAGACTTCTGTGGGCGTGCTCGTGTACGCCCAGATCTCTTGGAAGCATCTCCTTGGGCCCTGGCTTACAGCAGGCATGGCAAGCCACGCAGCAAAGGCGCTCTTAACGTTCCTCCGGAGCATTGGACTTCACAGTGAGCTATGAACTCACGGACAAATTACTACATCGCCTGATTCTGCGTGTGCTTTCCGTGTGCGACTGTGTGTTTGAGCATTCATGTGTAAGTGAGAGCTCTTTTAATATATTTTCACCACAACTTAAGCCCCATTTGGTGTAGCAAGTCGGGCACCTAGCCTGGCAGAGCTCGCTTGCCAATTGAAGATGTTTATATATATATCTCTCTCTTCCTGAAGGAATCTTTAGCGTAGAAGCAAAACAAGGGGCTGGCTGCCACACGGCGTACATCTCTTTACGCCACTGCAAAGCCCGAGGTGAAAAACAACCCAGCGCTGGCACCCGGAACACAATATCGCAATATTTTAAGTAACGCCACCGGACAAAAGAGAACCGCCAGCACTAGAACTTAAGTGTCACTGTTTATTTTGCTTTGAAACAAAATACGCATTGAGGTGAAAGTTCAACGATGTCAATTTTACCCTAAATTGTTAGCACAACGTTTCAGGTCCATCTTCGGGTAGTACGAAACTTGCCCTAGTAAATAATTAGCGGTAATACATTTAGCCAATCACGTTCAGGAAGACTGTTCGTCGCACGTTATCATGTCAGGCAGCGCACCTCTACGCTTTAAAATAGTCGATTATGCTGGCAGGAAGTCAGCAAAAATTAAGCACACTCATAAACGTCACACAACTGTGTTATCATGATGCAATATCTATCGATATTTTTAGTCCGGTTTATTCATTTTTTTTAATTATTAGGTACTTCCAGCCACTTGTTGGCCGCAAGGGCTGGAGTGGTTACATATTTACACATTCAGCCCTCTCGTGTAACGGAGAACTCGCGTGTAAAAGCAGAAAACCTAGCCAAACAACGCAGGTACAAACTTTCTAGAGTAAAAAATAGCGCTTAACGCCACAGCCAACAAGTACTCTTTGGCGAGTACATGACGTCTTCCAAGTAACGTGAACAGGTTTCTCCACAATATTTACCCAGCAGGATCGGATGTTTTGGTTGGCATCTTGTGGAAAAAACTTCGTTCTGTTTTTTACAAGTGCGAGTTGATAGCCGACAAGAAACGTTCCTGGGTGGTTTCTTTCTCTTCATAGGGGTTAATGTTAGCATGAAGTTTCTCGAAGGAGGAAAGGAAATTACCTTCATTTTTCAAAGCACCCTCAGTCCAGACCACGTTCTTAGGTACTGTGGCAAAGGCGTCCTCCACTCTGGATGTCAGCATAACCTCTGTCGCTCCAATGGTGTGAGGCATCCTAGCCCCTCAGGATGGCAGAGTTAGGTTGTACATGCATGCAGGTCAACGTTGCAGGCAGGTCAAGCCCATAAAGTTGTAACTTCATGGGGTAACCACCGCAGAATACGCAAGTTAGTGTGCCGGCTAAATTGTGGAAGTGACCAGTGAGATGTTCGGTGGTTAATGTGTAAGTCTATGTTTGTCATAGGAGGACGGACTGCCGCCTTGTTAGTGTACGATGCGGTGAGGTGGGAACCTTGCGCTGTGCGCAAAAACGCTCGCAGAATGCGCGCGAGCTGAAATGAGGCTATGCAGCGTTTAAGTTTGCTGAGGGGGTCGCAGGGGCTAAGTTTAACATCCAACAACTATCGATCTTTCCCCTCTACTCTTTTGAAGTTTATCCACAGTTACTGCCACGCGATGACATGTCCCCCTCTAACTTCACTGTATATTGTCGCCGGTGGCCAGTAGGTGCATTCAACAATGCTTTTTTTTTCATCTATCGGCCTTGTAACGCCCCTGCTCACCACGTACGTAGTAGCACACATTCATTTAAACACTCGACTTTTTTCGGCATAGTTTCTCAGCTAAAACCGTAGTTTGATTCTCAGAAAGCCCTTGTTACTCCATGGTTCCTGAAGCCAACTGCCACCAACAATAGAGGCAAGAGATCAACGGAAACACGCAGTCTTTGTAAAAAATTTTAAGCTATGGCGCTCGTGGCCGGAGCTAGAGCGCGGCCAAGCAGGGGCGCTGCGGCTGCCGCTGTCGGCTGGTTGCGCTGCAAAAGATAGTAAGGAAAACATTCACCCTCACGTTTATAATGTGGCTAGCGCGATAAGTGCCGCGAAACGCCGGTTTATCAGAGCAGGTGAACTTCGCTTCAGCG